>NC_044322.1:317918367-317950867 GCF_007399415.2 Gopherus evgoodei | reverse complement strand
ATGTCCAGGGCGGAAGGGTTCAGGGTGATCTCCCACCTCTGTGAAGCCAGTGACCTGTGCTTCCCACTGCCATGCTGGGGCCTCCACATTTATTTATTGACAAATTACATTCACAGAATTTTTCAGAATTTTTTTTTGAGGGGGGGTACAGAATTTTTATATTTTGGGGGCAGAATTCCCTCAGGAGTAGTAAATACATTAGGCTAAGAGACTGATGTAGTTGGCAATTATTTTTATTGTCTTTATCAAAGTATCATTTATTTTGAGGGGGGGTTTAAATGCACCCCACTGTATTAGATTATCCTTAGCAGTATGTGCAACATATTATGGTCCCCATTAAAAAGTTAGCATTTGCCAAATTTGGTTCATGGTGGAAGACAAAGAACCATAGTTTCCCCATCTACTTAGCATAGGAAGTAATTCTGGTAATGGAGCTGTATCTGTTGGCAATTGCTGACACTTAACAATGGCCACCATACATAATAAAATGATGAACCGAGACAAATACCCACACAGTTATCCTACACAATCACCCTTTCAGGCAAAAGCCTGAGTCAACATAGATGAGTTTTTCAATGTGACCTGAAGTTCAGCAATCTTGGAATCTGGTGGATCAACAGGGAAGTGAATTTCAGACCCAAGAACATTTTATTGTGAACACTCTGCTTCCTAACCCCCCCTAGCTCAAATCTAGAAACTATTAGCAAAGGCGTCCCAGCAGACTTTACCTCTATTTGTCCCTTAGCAGTTGCCTGTGGAGTATACAAATATGCTTGCATGTACAACGAGTCTGGAGAAAGGAACAAAACCATTTAGTAAAGTTCTGATAAATCTATGAAGCAGAAATATGTGTAGCTTCATCCTGAGCAACTTCTTGTCTGATTTCAGCTGATGAGCACAAGAGCCTTGACAAGCTTTACTTTCACTGAAGTGTCACTCCAGACTGTGCAATTCCAGTGATATGAAGATGGTTTGGACAAGCAAACATGGTGCCAAAATTACTTTCATAGTGTATTACATTAAACCACATTGATCACATTTGTATCCTCACAGTTTCTGTAAACACACACACACACACCCTCGAAAGCTGCTTTAAAAATGTTTTATATCTGAAAGCAATTTCCTAGTTTAAATTCATCCTGTAAGAGCATAGAATGTATTTGCAATATATTTGTTAGAATAGCCCATTGAACACTAGCTTCCATGGTATTGGGTGTAAGAGGGAGACACACATACATATGACCATGAGATGCACTTCACAATTAAAAAGCTTCTGACTTAGTTCTTAGGACATAAACTACAGAAACCCCAAATTATTTGATCAATTGATTCTGAACAGCCATGGTGCGAACAGAACTCCCATTGATGACAGCAGGCGTTATGGAGGCCCAGCACCAACCAGCATCAAGTCCTAATAACCCTACACCATCACAATACACTTTAAGTGTTCTGAGTATAGAATTGGTGAATCCCCATCAATTTCAGTGTGACAGTAAAATATGAGAGGCTGTGTTGTACCTTTTAGGCACTGCCCCAAACTAAGAGGAAGACCATGTGTAGAGTGTGTAGAACTATATCACCACAACAAGGGTACTAAGGCCACCTGGAAATCCCTGGCAAACAGAGGGATCATTGTTCTCTCCAGCCCAGCACTTGCTGGCGTGGAGGCATCTGAGGCCTTAGCCCAGTCTCTTCCATGCCTCTTTGGGTGCATCTACGCTTGCACCTGTACTAGGATACAGGTGGACTGTAGACCCATAATTCCCCTCTTATCCATATCTGAAGCCCCGAGGCATATTCCTGAAGGCTAGTCTAGTGTGCTAGTATGCATGAGGGATGCGGCTATGTATATACCTCTGCTGTATCATGGTCCTATAGCCATTCTAAAGTACAAAGTGGATGGGGGCAAAGGGCATGTGCCAGGTCAGTAGTCCTCCAGAGCCCTTCCCACCATGCACTGATCCCTTTGCTGCCTGACCCTTAATCAAAGGTAGAAAGGTCCCTGACCTCCCGTTGTCAGTGTAATAGCAATGTGCACCGAGCACTTAAGATCAGTTCTCCTGAGACTGCTGTTGATCAGCACTGGCAATCATAGATCATGTTCCAAGAGTTGCTCCCCAGTTACTGGAGCACAGGCAAGTACTGATCAATGTGTGGTCAGAGTACCTGTCCTCCATGACTTTGCCTGACCTGGCAGGAACATTCACCTGTACTGAGAGATTTCAAGGAGCCTGGAGGAGGTGGCCATTTACCAGACTCCATCCAAGTGCCAGGACTGCATGAAACACAGCAGGCTCCGGTGCCTGAGGATCCAGAATCCTAGTCCAGTAAGTTTTACAATGGACCCCCCATCCTCCCAGACAATACCTCCTCTTGCTCCCCTGCTACTTGCCTCTACCTACCATATCACACCCTCCCTCCAGCCCGACATGGCCTGGAGATACACACAGCTGTAAATCAGTTATTTTACTGTAATTCCACGAATCACTGTAAAGCATTTAGTGGAAGCTACAACAGGTTTTAATGAGCAGTCACTGTACCCCTGTGTCTGTGCATTTCTAGGCCAGCACTGACAGACATAATCCCTGGGCCATGTAAAATGTGGGGAAGGAGGAAGGAAGAGGCTGGGTTTCAAAAGGTCCCAGGTGGGGAAAGAATGGTTTTGTAACACTTATGGCTGTGCAAAGATCCAACACCACCCTTCTCCTAACCCTCCCACCCTCCTCTTTCCTCCGACTTATGAATGGGAACTGTGAGGTGGGTGGTGGGCAGAGGTGAAAGTAGAAATAGAGACTTAATGGTACAGGGCTGGGTTGGGGCCAGCTCTGGCCTCCGTAAGGGGTGGGGCCTCGGGCAGAAGGGGTGGGGATGGGGGGGTCAGATCCAGCCCTGGCCCGCTCTGTACCAGTAAGTGCCCTCCCCATCCCCCGCCGGGGTAGCAGCAGCAGCCGGGAGTCCTGCAGCAGTTTAAAGGACCCAGGGCTTGGCCACTGCTATGTCCCCAGCCCTTTAAACCACTGCCAGAGCCCCCGGCTGCCGCTGCTACCCAGGGCTCCGGCAGCAGGGATCTGGGGGCTATTTAAAGGGCTGGGGCTGTAGAGGCAGCGGGAGCCCTGGGCCCTTTAAATAGCAGCCGGAGCCCAGCCGCTACTCCACGGCTCTAGGGGCTATTTAAAAGGACCAGGACTCCCCTGCTTCTACTGCCCAGGCCCTTTAAATAGCCCCTGGAGCCCTGTGGTAGGAGTGGTGGGGCTCCAGCAGCTATTTAAAGGGTCCAGGGCAATAGAGGCAGCAGGAGCCCCAGCGCTTTAAATACCCCCGGATCCCCACCGCTACTCCAGGGCTCCAGCAGCGGTGCTCTGGTGGCAATTTAAAGGGCCTGGGGCTCCAGTTGCTGCTGGGAGACCCAGGCCCTTTAAATTGCCGGCTGGGGAAGCCAGGCCGCTCTTGCCGGTACGCCGTACCAGAGCATACCGACTTACTTTCACCTCTGGGAGTGGGATGGTTGGTGGCTTGTGCGTGGGCCCGCCTACATTCAGGAAGGGAGAGATAACTATTTGGTTGTCCAAGGAAAATCAGAATGGTCCATTCTCCCTGTGACCGTTCCTAGTCCCTGGTGTCAATTTTCTCCCCACACTGAGCCACTCTTCAGAAGCCAGGAGAAGTGGGGGTGGGACAAACACAATGTCATGTCCCTTAACAGAGAGAGACAACTGGCTTGCTGTGTTAATCTAAAAGTTTAGAGAAGAAAATACACTTCTGAAAATATACATTCTGTTTTTCTGACACTTTCAGTGCTGTTTGCTGGACACAGAGGCCGGGCTTTCTGTAGATGGCAGTGGGTGGGGCGAGGGCTAGGGGGTGGATGGACATTTTCTGGGTTCTCTGTTCCTCTTCCACAGGAACTCTGTTTGCTATCTTAGAATACAGTCAATTTCTTCTCTAATTGCCCCCACTCCTGTAAGCATAATTCAGCAAATTTTTGCTGTAGCAGAAATTCATGTTGGTTGTTCAGAGTTAATGGCAAGGCAAATGTGTTTTGTCTACCTTTATTCCTTACCATACCCCCTCCACTCAGCAATCTGTAGAGTGGTCATCATTAGCAGAAACATCTCTCTGGCCTAGGTGGCTGAGTATCCTCCACAATACTGGAGAGTCACTTATCTTTTCCAATCTGATACCTTCAAAACTGTTATGTTCTCCAATTGAGAGCCAGCCTTTAAAGAAGAAAAAAAGACTGGTAATATTACCCCTGAAGGAACTGAACCACATCCCATTTGGCTCCTTGATGCACTGTAAAAATTGTGTTAATAAAAGCTATGCAGGTATCTTGCCACTTTTACCCTCAGCTCCTTCCTCATGGGCTGCAAAAGCAGTCTGAAGGAAGGAGGCTGTAACAGCTGCATTCCTGAGACTCTAAAAAGTATCAACATTGTGGTCTTTGGCAGCACAGCTGCTTTCTGTGGGGGGATTTGGGTACTCTAGGAGGCTCCAGCAGATGGTATAGGAAACAAAATTATAATCAGGCCCTAAAACAGTCTATTCTAAATATATGTGGAAATAAGGCAGTCACTCAGATTGCACTGTGTGGAAACAGTGGACATATGATGAGTTTTTAAATGATCCCTGACTCTCCATGAAATGTCACATATGATTTCATTTGGTTTATTTTTTGATAGGTTCATAGCATATGCAGGAGAGCACTAAGGTATCCCATTCCCATATCTCCAACATTTATCTGTATTTTTAATTCCCATTTTGGACATACAGCTTAGTGATAAAGATAGGGATCCACTGAGGTCTTTTTTGTATTATGTCTAATTTCATCCCACTGTTGCATGGTCAAATGGGATACCTAAATCTACCCACTTCCATACTTATTTCTGGGTTTTCATTTAATATGTACTGAAATAGTGGGTCTGGCACATTTCCCCATTTCTAAGACATTTTAGGACATCTGGAGATTGTGGGGCTGCTATCACATGAGTGGTAAGGTGATTGACTAATAATTCTCTAATCCTTCGATATTGGATAATAGTTTCAAAAGCACATCAGTGATTTAGAAGCCTACATCCCACTGATTTTCACAATTTTATCCATTTTCACAATTGATTTTTCTTTTTGGAGACCACATTTTTTTCTGTGTCTCCTCAAATGTCTTCAAAAATACCTTAATTATCAGAGGGGTAGACGTGTTAGTCTGGATCTGTAAGAGCAGCAAAGAATCCTGTGGCACCTTATAGACTAACAGACGTTTTGGAGCATGAGCTTTCGTGGGTGAATACCCACTTCTTCAGATACATGTAGTGGAAATTTCCAGGGGCAGGTATATATATGCTAGCAAGCAAGCTAGAGATAACGAGGTCAGTTCAATCAGGGAGGATGAGGCCCTGTTCTAGCAGTTGAGGTGTGAAAACCAAGAGAGGAGAAACTGGTTCTGTAGTTGGCAAGCCATTCACAGTCTTTGTTCAATCCTGAGCTGATGGTGTCAAATTTGCAGATGAACTGAAGCTCAGCAGTTACTCTTTGAAGTCTGGTCCTGAAGTTTTTTTGCTGCAGGATGGCCACCTTAAGGTCTGCTATAGTGTGGCCAGGGAGGTTGAAGTGCTCTCCTACAGGTTTTTGTATATTGCCATTCCTAATGTCTGATTTGTGTCCATTTATTCTTTTCCGTAGAGACTGTCCAGTTTGGCCGATGTACATAGCAGAGGGGCATTGCTGGCATATGATGGCGTATATTACATTGGTGGATGTGCAGGTGAATGAACCAGAGATGGTGTAGCTGATCTGGTTAGGTCCTGTGATGGTGTCGCTGGTGTAGATAAGTGGGCAGAGTTGGCATCGAGGTTTGTTGCATGGATTGGTTCCTGAGCTAGAGTTATTATGGTGCGGTGTGCAGTTACTGGTGAGAATATGTTTCAGGTTGGCAGGTTGTCTGTGAGCAAGGACTGGCCTGCCACCCAAGGCCTGTGAAAGTGTGGGATCATTGTCCAGGATGGGTTGTAGATCCTTGATGATGCGTTGGAGGGGTTTTAACTGGGGGCTGTATGTGATGGCCAGTGGAGTCTTGTTGGTTTCTTTCTTGGGTTTGTCCTGCAGCAAAAAAGCTTCAGGACCAGACTTCAAAGAGAAACTGCTGAGCTTCAGTTCATCTGCAAATTTGACACCATCAGCTCAGGATTGAACAAAGACTGTGAATGGCTTGCCAACTACAGAACCAGTTTCTCCTCTCTTGGTTTTCACACCTCAACTGCTAGAACAGGGCCTCATCCTCCCTGATTGAACTGACCTCGTTATCTCTAGCTTGCTTGCTAGCATATATATACCTGCCCCTGGAAATTTCCACTACATGCATCTGAGGAAGTGGGTATTCACCCACGAAAGCTCATGCTCCAAAACGTCTGTTAGTCTATAAGGTGCCACAGGATTCGTTGCTGCTCTTACAGATCCAGACTAACACGGCTACCCCTCTGATACTTGACACCATGCAAGGCACTGCATTTAGCCGTATGGCGTGGAAATCCATCAACCTCATGAAGAAACTTGCACAAATACAGACAGATATCATCTTCCTTTCCAAATGCAAACAGATGGACATCATACCAAATGGACTAAAGGTAAAAAATCCACTGCTATCTACATACTACACAGACCACAGTGAGAGATTATGCCATACTCTATCAAAAAAACTGAGGAACCACCTGATCAGCATCCTATACAGCAAACAGGAAAACATCAAAAAAGAGCTCTCCAACCTGGAGACTCTCATTAATAACCAAACTTCTATACAAACGGACTTCACTAGAATAAGACAGGAGATCTACATTACTCACTTCACCTCTCTACGAAGGAAAAAGGACTGTAAGCTGTCTAAACTCCTACCTGCCACATGGGGCCACAACCGTGGTACCCCTAACCCACCCAGCAATATCGTCAATCTATCCAGCTACACACTCAGCCCAGAAGAAAAGTCTGTCCTATCTCGGGGACTCTCTTTCTGCCCTGCCACACCCACCAACATGATACAGTTCTGTGGCGATCTGGAAACCTACTTTCGCCATCTCCGACTCAAAGAATACTTCCAGGACAACACTGAACAGTGCACTGATACACAGGTGCCCTCCCACCAACAGCACAAGAAGAAGAACACCACATGGACTCCTCCTGACGGTCAAAATGACAGTCTGGACCTATACATTGAATGCTTCCGCCGGCGTGCACAGGCAGAAATTGTGGAACAACAACATTGCTTGCCTCACAACCTAAGTCGTGCAGAATGCAATGCCATCCACAGCCTCAGAAACCACCCTGACATTATCATCAAAGAGGCTGATAAAGGAGGTGCCGTTGTCATCATGAACAGGTCTGACTACCAAAAGGAGGCCGCCAGACAACTCTCCAATATCAAATTCTACAGGTCACTTCCCTCAGATCCCACTGAGGAATACACTAAGAAACTACAGCATCTACTCAGGACACTCCCCACACTAACACCAGAAGAAATCAACATACCCCTAGAGCCCCGACCAGGGTTATTCTATCTACTATCCAAGATCCACAAACCCGGAAATCCTGGACGCCCCATCATCTCAGGCATTGGCACTCTCACTGAAGGACTGTCTGGATATATGGACTCTCTACTCAGACCGTATGCCACCAGCACTCCCAGCTATCTCCGTGACACCACTGATTTCCTGAGGAAACTACAATGCATTGGTAACCTCCCAGAAAACACCATCCTAGCCACCATGAATGTAGAGGCTCTCTACACAAACATCCCACACACAGATGGTATACAAGCTGTCAGGAACAGTATCCCTGATGATGCCACAGCACAACTGGCTGCTGAGCTCTGTGCTTTTATACTTACACACAACTATTTCAAATTTGATGACCATATATATCTCCAGATCAGTGGCACTGCTATGGGCACCCGCATGGCCCCACAATATGCCAATATCTTTATGGCCGACCTGGAACAACGCTTCCTCAGCTCTCGTCCACTCACACCCCTTCTCTACCTACTCTACATTGATGACATCTTCATCATCTGGACCCATGGGAAGGAGACTCTGGAAAAATTCCACCACGATTTCAACAGCTTCCACCCCACCATCAACCTCAGCCTGCACCAATCTACACGGGAGGTCCACTTTCTTGACACCACGGTGCAAATAAGTGATGGTCACATTAACACCACCCTATATCGAAAACCTACCGACCGCTATGCCTACCTTCATGCCTCCAGCTTCCATCCCGGACACATCACACGATCCATTGTCTACAACCAAGCACTGAGGTACAACCGCATCTGCCCTAACCCCTCAGACAGAGACCAACACCTACAAAATCTCCACCAAGCATTCTCAAAACTACAATACCCGCACGAGGAAATAAGGAAACAGATCAACAAAGCCAGATGTGTACCCAGAAGCCTCCTACTGCAAGACAAACCCAAGAAAGAAACCAACAGGACTCCACTGGCCATCACATACAGCCCCCAGCTAAAACCCCTCCAACGCATCATCAAGGATCTACAACCCATCCTGGACAATGATCTCACACTTTCACAGGCCTTGGGTGGCAGGCCAGTCCTTGCCCACAGACAACCTGCCAACCTGAAACATATTCTCACCAGTAACTGCACACCGCACCATAATAACTCTAGCTCAGGAACCAATCCATGCAACAAACCTCAATGCCAACTCTGCCCACATATCTACACCAGCGACACCATCACAGGACCTAACCAGATCAGCCACACCATCTCTGGTTCATTCACCTGCACATCCACCAATGTAATATACGCCATCATATGCCAGCAATGCCCCTCTGCTATGTACATCGGCCAAACTGGACAGTCTCTACGGAAAAGGATAAATGGACACAAATCAAACATTAGGAATGGCAATATACAAAACCCTGTAGGAGAGCACTTCAACCTCCCTGGCCACACTATAGCAGACCTTAAGGTGGCCATCCTGCAGCAAAAAAACTTCAGGACCAGACTTCAAAGAGAAACTGCTGAGCTTCAGTTCATCTGCAAATTTGACACCATCAGCTCAGGATTGGACAAAGACTGTGAATGGCTTGCCAACTACAGAACCAGTTTCTCCTCTCTTGGTTTTCACATCTCAACTGCTAGAACAGGGCCTCATCCTCCCTGATTGAACTGACCTCGTTATCTCTAGCTTGCTTGCTAGCATATATATACCTGCCCCTGGAAATTTCCACTACATGCATCTGAGGAAGTGGGTATTCACCCACGAAAGCTCATGCTCCAAAACGTCTGTTAGTCTATAAGGTGCCACAGGATTCTTTGCTGCTCTTAAAAATACCTTAGTGATATGATTATCATACCTTCTTCTGTGCTTTGCTTCCACATAATTTCTTTGCCTTTGATTACAGGGCTGAATTACCCCACTGTACTGAATCTTCATGTAGAAATGGTTACATTTTTAGTTTTTTCTACTAGATTAGTCCAGATTCTTAGGGAACTCCGCTATGAACAAGATTTCCTTAAGGAAAAGGAATGAGCAGAAATAGATGTGAGTTAAATTAAAAAAGAAGTCTGACAGAATAGTCACAAATAGTTTCACACACTCACAACTAAGGTAACATTGATGCAAAATATTCATATACTAATGCATTCCAGGAACTGTAACACTCTACAAACATTCAGTTACAGAAATGAGAAAAATTCTTTGCCTCCAAAATCCTTTCATGGAAACTGTTACTCTCCTCCTCCAGGCTATAGTCATACATATTTATCCATTATGTTGTTTTCAATAAGCTTTTAAAATCCTTCTGGAGCCAAACAGACCTCTTTGGAAGTAGTCACAAGAGTTCTGGTCAGTCTCCTCAACAATCCTACCCCACCTGACCAAAGTTATTCCCATTTGACTGGCAGACCTTCTGTCTGGAAGACGTTCCACAGCATCATACAGGGCCTCTCTTCTATGAATGACTATGTTCACGCCCTTTCTTTCAGTTGGCTCATTAAGCATTTTGTGCCACTTTTTTATTAAAAAAACACATTAGACTGTCTCTGCACTTGTCTTTTCTTTTCTCCATGATGAATTGCAGACCTTTTGAAGTTCTCCAGAAAAACAGGGGAAAGATCCATCCACCCAGAATAACCAGTAGTCTGGTGTTTATGGTCTTAGCTGGTATACAGGAAAATGGTAAAACAGGGATCTGAATTTGGGTCACCCACATCTCAGGTGAATACCATCGCCACCAGGCTATTAGCTAGTCTGAGGTATTTTCCCCTCCCTCAAAGGGTCTCAAGAGTCATTCCATTGCAGAATGTTTTCACCAGACATTCCATCCTGGACCTCAGAAACATTTCCCAAAAGTTTAATTGACACTCAGACATTCCTATGACAAGTTTCATCACAATGTAAAATGGAAAAAATTTGAAATTTCTAAGCTTTGCAGGATGGGAAAATTATTTCTACCTACTCCCTCACCCCCATCCCCAGACCTACTAACAAGTCCTTTGGAGTAGGATTCATCCAAGAAATATACACTTGGTTTTATTTTTATTTGCTTGTCTCTTAAACTTCAAAGCAAATATGTCATAGATCTCATTCTCTGTTTTCCTGTCGTTTTCTTATAATATTTTACTGATGTTTTAATTTTAAAATTCTGATTAGTACAGTTTTATATTTGTTGAACAATGGCAGATATAAAAATAGAATAATTGGGTTAGTTTTCTATAGATACATAAATTGTCACCTGAGTCATTTGTAAAAATTCAGAAGTGAGAATGTCAAATTTTTGTCAGATTCTGAAGGATTTGTACATACACTATCAAGTATCAGAAATAAATCTGCTACAATCAGTTTGGTTACATGAGTCAGTTAGATCATAAGCAGAGTCATAATCTTTTCCCACAATCTCACTTTCTGAAGCTGGTCACTTTAAATCATTCAGAAATTCCCTCAAAGCAGTTTTCTAGTAACTGGAGACTGCCAGCTCATTTTAGCTCCAAACCTAAGAAAGGATCTGAAAACCATGGACTTCGCCTTGAAGTTCCATTCAAGTCAATGGCAGCTGCAAAGGAATAAAGGTCTAGGTTTATATACACTTTTTCAAGATGAGGCCATTCTTGCTCTATTGAAGTCAATTAGAGTTTTACCATTGACTTCAGTGAGCTCAGGATTTCACTCCTAAACCTTCCAAGCTCCTCCTGCTAGGTGTAAATATGTGCAACTTCCACTGCCGCTAATTGGACCACTCCTGTGAGTCAGGGCTTTAAGATTAGGACCACATTTTTGAAATTTGCTATATTAGAGTCTTCTTAAATGTATGAATTCTAGGAAATAAATCTGGAAATCAATGGCATCTTCCTTTAAATCCTCCAAATTACATTTTTTTTTTAGCCAAAAGCAATAATCTTGGCTGAAAGAGCCAAATTTTCATCATGCAATCCTACCTAACAAAGTTTGTGAGCGTATCCCTTTTGCACACTCTATGTCACAAAGGAGGTAAAGGATTAGAGCTGGATGGGAAACATTTTCCTGGTCCTGCCAAAAAACTGAGATTTTGAAACATTTTCTTGTCTTAAATTAGGAAAAAATTTCAAATATTTAAAAAACCCCAAAAGCCAGAACAAATTCCAGTTCAAATCAACTGAAATGTTTCATTTTGATGTCAACCTTTTTTATTTTTTTAAAAATATGTACTATAATTAGCTTAAATTTTAAAACAAAACATTGGTTCAGATCAGACATCCTAAATTTTTCATTTTCAATATGTCATAGAAAGACGTTTTGACAATTTAGAAACTTTTTTTTTCAAAAATGGTTCTAGCATGCAATGTGCACTATGTTGCAACTGACTCTTTCCCATAAAACAGCTTCAGTTTTGACCAATCAGCATCTTCTGTACTTCCAGTTGGGCTTATTATTTTTAATACAATTTATTGTTTATTTTACAGTAGGGCCTAGGAACTGCAATCAAGGAGCAGGAATTCATTGTGCTAGGCATTGTGCAATATATGTAACAGAAGATAGACCCCAGAAGCAGCATTTTGAAGGGACTTGAGTGGGGGCAGTATGACTGGCGCCAAGATCAGTGAGGAGGAAAGAACAGGTGTCAGCAGATGAAGCCTTGAATTAAAGCCTTAGCAGCCTGGATAGACAGACTATATAGTCAAGTCAAGGAAGACCCTATAAATGCAGTACTTTTCCCCCACACACACATTAGAAAGACAGTAATGGCTTTCAGTTGGTGGGTGAGCTATAGCATTTATAGGGCCTTCCTTGGCTTTACTTGGAAGTCCATGAGTCCACTCTTTCTCCAGCATTTTAGCCTGGTGACCACTGGATCTATTGTCTGGGACTTATGATTTTCACTCTCCAGTTTCTTGCCTGGAAATCTTTCCTATTACTGAGGTCCTCACACCTCTGGGTCATCACTGCTCCAGTTTCTGCAATAGGACTCTCCTGTGCGCTCTGGTCCCTTAGCCTTCTCCTCAACCTTGTTATTCTGGTTATTCCACTGATCATTCTATGAAGGATTGCATCTATAGTAATCAAAGTCTGTCGCATATTCACTGCCTTGAAATGGAGTTCCGTCAGGGCCTGTGATATTCACAGCTGCTGCACTCTTCTTGCCTTACACCACATCAGACTCCAAAATCTCTCTATCCATCACACTCACAACAATCCTTGGACTGTTTTTCTCTATAGTGTAAAAATTCATCTTTTTTATCATTCTTGTTAATTAAACTGTATCTGTTTCTTATGCTGAACTACGGTATGACATCTAACACCTGTGTTGCAATGATTTTCTTTCTTTGCATGGCAAATGCTGAACTTGACAAGCCAGGAGTTGGTTCAATTTCCTTGACAAACTCTGAACCGTTAGTCCATGAGTTCTGGAGTCTCATTTTTGTCTCTTCTTTTGCAGTCATCTTTGTGGTGAGCACTCTCTTTTGGTGCCACACATTCACCAAACCAGGTCCAGGCATCTATGTTTCTCCATTCCATCGGCTTGTCCCTGTCTGATGAGAAAGCAGCCCTAAGGAATACACTGTCTCCTCCTTTCATTCACAAAGCTCATGCTGAGGAACTCTGATGATCTCTATCACGTTTTGCATGTTTGGTATCCTTGTTTCTCCTACTGCAGCAGTGTTTTTCTCCACTGCTGGTTTGGGTGTCTGTACTTTGAGGTTCAGGTCCTCCACTTCCTTGGTTTTACTTATTATCTAATCACAGGTGGGTTCCTTAGAGGCAGATCCTTTATCCTATTTGCAGTAGCAGTTGTTTTCCTCTCTGCCTCACTGGCTTGCCTGGGCTTCTCTTTTGCTCTAACTCTCTGGCCTGCTCTAGTTTATTCACTAGCAAACCACCACCAAATTTTGGTGCTTCCTTGGCTGGAGACATATCTGACTCTTCCTTTTGCTATTATAGGTCATGAAATCACTCAGAACTAGCTGCTCTTCTCTGAATGTCCTGTAATGAAGAAATGCCTCATTGGCTATCTGTCAAAGTGTAAAGTCAAAGTCTTCTCTCTTTCACCTCTGGCTAAAAAAATGGCTACAGCGTGGCTGGAGTCTGCTGTGGGACAGGTGTACAATAGCAAGTAATCCTTGATGACACATGTCCCTTCCCAAAAGGGATTCTTACATCTCTGGGGCTAAGGCTTCTCCCACCAAGGCTCTTCCTTACTCAGGTGTTCCCTCTTTTACAGATGAAAGGTTGTACTGAAAGTTATACTGATGTGTAACATGTTTGGAGCAGAGTTTTCAGGCTCTTTGCATGTTCAAAGCTCCTTCATTTCCAGGTGACTTCCATGTTCATTTCCATCCCCAAGAAGCTCCAATTGGATGAGGTGAAGACACTTAGTTGTCCATCAAAATGTCAGACTCTCTGATCAGTCCCACAGCTTCTGCAGCAGCTCTGGCCCTGGCTGGATAGACAGTAATAGCCTTCATATTCACCATTAGTCTAAGTAGTAATCTTGGTGTGATCTCCGATGTTCATCCTGCTCTAGCAGCAGAATCAATTACATTATGTACCTGCGTCCTCTCAGGAGAAGTGGGACTGACCCGTCTTTTGGTTAAAGATGCTTGAGTTTTCCATAAGAATTCTTGGATAGACAGATGTAAAATTTTGAATTTGGAGTGCAGTAGGTTCTCTTTAAGATCCAGCATAACTATATGTTGTAAGTGAAATATGTCTCTGAGTTTCAGTGAGTAAGTTTTATGTGGTGATATAGCAATCTTTGAGGCTATTCCTGTTTAGAATAAAGAGTGTGAGTAACATTCTGGCTGAAGACTAAAATTAGCAAAGATTTGTAGGGGCCAAAATCAAAATTAGTATCAGAAATTAATCTGTAATTATTACGACTGCTCAGTGCTGTGTTACACCAAACCTCTCACAGTGCTCAGTAGTGTACCATGACTCTGAGGAAAGCGCTGAAGGTGCTGCAGCTGCTAGGTCAGGTCACTAATAGAAACATACCATAGACACAGTGGCGTAAGCAGTTATAGCAGTTCTTCGTTGGCTCCTGGGGGCAGTCCAATAGCCAGTTAGGTTCCTCCACCAAGAGCTTGGGGTGCTCTCGCCTGTCCATTCCCTTCTTAGAGGCAAGTAGGTAATTTGCCGGTTTCCTGGTAATGATCAATCCATGATGTGTCTCACTGGACATCCCTTTGCAGTGGTTCCCCACTGCTGCAACAGCAATTCCTGCAGAGCTCCTGCACCAGCTGGGACGGTAGGTAGTCTCTGAAGACGTCTACACCCCCTTAATGTTGATAACTGTCCTTTACAAGGACAGTAAGCTTGTCTAGCACCTACTCAGAGTACACTGACCACTTACCAGAGTAATCCCCAGTGTCTAGTGCATTTTGTCTGCAAAAAAAGATTAAAAAAAATCAGTTCTTATGTACCAATTTTCATCAGTACATCTTCAAGTGCTTTAGAAATGTTAGTATGTTATTATTATACACATAACTTTATCCCCATTTTACAGATGGGGAAACTGAACAACGACATGACTTGCCGAAGGTAACCCAACAGGCCAGGGACTGAGCCAAGACTAGAATCCAGAACTCCTGAGTCCCAGTCCAGTGTTATATCCACTGATCTTTGCAACTTCCCTTCTTCTAGGTCCTGCCCCTTTAAGGGCCTGGACTAGCCACTAGATCTGTGTTCCCAAGAGTTCCCCGGGATCCTCTCTGCTCAGCTTTCTGATTGCAGGTTCCCGACCCACTCTGCTGTTTTCCCACAACTTCTTCACCAACTTGAATCCAGCTGGCAATCATAGCCTGCTCTGCATCCAGTTCCCAGCTCCCGTTGTAGCCTACTCCCATTGGCTTCCTGCTTGCCACATAGTTCCTCCGTGCTTCCTCTGCAACATCAGTTTCCCTGTTCCTCTCCCAGATCACTGTGTGGCCACTGCTACTGCCTTCCCCCCACAGAAAGGTTACCTCCTGGGTCATTGATTTTAACAGACTTTTTGGTCCTTCCCCATTGGTCAGCAAAAGGTGGTATGCCTGCGAGACAATCCCCAAGGGTTATAAGAAGTAGAAAGGAATTGTAGTTTCTGCTTAGCCAATTCATTGCACATCACCAACTAGCAAGAGAGGTTCAGTCTGATCTAATACTTCTTTTCTGAAAAAATGAGATGCATTCTTAGCTCTGAATTGTCAAGTGCACTCTGCATGTCTGAGTTATAATAAAAAGTAGAAGCTGTGCATTCAGAACAATGAATATAAGGCAAAAGTGAACAAGGTGTCAAGGGTCTCATCATCTGAGGGCAAATAATATCTAGTCCTCAAAGTACAATAGATAGGGTATTGAGTTATAAGAAGATAAAGATATAAATAAAGATATTTTGAGCATTGAAGGCCTTCAAGGAGTTTATTCTGTGGAACAGATTATAGATATGTAAAGCTTAGACATCAATGAACTGTGATACTGTAGGCTTTATTTGAGGCTTTGTTTTTTAAGCTGAAGTCATTTTTTACGTTTACTAGTAAACATGAAATTAATTCAGAGAGGTGAGATGAAGATGGAGTATTTATGTTGAATGGAATGGGTGAGGTAGTCGCTTTTCCAAGAGGACTATTAGAACTGAAGAGTATTAAAGTTGATTTCTTAAAGGCTATGTTATAATCTTGACCTGAGTAGTTGTACAGAACTGGCTAGTGGGTGTGGCCTGGACTCTCCCAACAGAGCAACAGGAGCCAAGAAACAGTCCTACTCCCAGACACTGCATTAACAACGAGACACTTATCCCTTCTTGTCATGCACAAAGAGCTATCAAGTGCTCCTTAATCATCATCTGGCAGTAGCAGTGGGATTGTTTATGGAGCTCTGCTGCCCTATAGGGTATCCATACCACTTCCTGGCCTTCTGAAGACCCGTGCAAGATTGGGAGAGGTATTGGCACTTGCAGGTGGTCCCCAATGACCATCTAGACTGACTTCCTGAACATCACCCAGCATCTCCACACTAAACCTAACAACTGAAATTAGATCAAAGTATTACAGCTCACTGGAGGTCAGAGAGCTATTAAAAAGAGGGAGCCTGTTCAGATGCTGACACACCGCTATACAGCTTCTCCATGAAGAAGGAGGGATTGATATGTATCTCACTAAACTTTCCCCTGGCTCTCTCCTTCCTGCCTGTCCCACAGGAGAGCCAGGCTTTGCAACAGGGGAAGGAACAATGGGTCATTAGTGATGGGCTGGAGAGAGAATCTGCCGTATAGCCACATAGCGGTAGCAACACCCGTCCTGCAGGTCTAGCCTCAGGTCCCCACTCAGGGGTGGCTCTAGGTATTTTGCCACCCCAAGCACGGCAGGCAGGCTGCTTTCGGTGGCTCGCCTGCAGGAGGTCCCCGGTCCCGCAGATTTGGCGGCAGCCTGCAGGAGGTCCACCGAAGCTGCGGGACCAGCGGACCCTCCTCAGGCATGCCACCAAAGGGAACCTGCCTGCCCGGCAACCAGCAGAGCACTCCCCATGGCTTGCCACCCCAGGCACGCGCTTGGCGTGCTGGTGCCTGGAGCCGCTCCTGTCCCCACGCTAAACATTGATATCTGGTACATGGAGTTGCAACACCACTCAGGTTTGGCCTGTCTGAGCCTCTATCATGATAAAGGGGTGTCTGGGCCAAATTTCAGTGAGTGACCACAAGTCCCCATGTGTCATGTGGCAATGCCTAGCATAAGGAGCCACACCCAACCCTGCAAGACAGGAGATATTGCTGCCAGGGGAGTACAGGACAAACTTGCTCCCCAGCCCCATGTGAAACTTATTGTCATATTGCTCCTCTTTCAATTGCATAGTATGCTAGAAAAGGTGCCACACATACATCTAAAGGCTGCCACCATCCCCCATGAGCTCTGCCATTGACCTGACCCTTCTCAGTGGCAGACCCTCAAACAGCAGGGGACTCTCAGCCTGCTCCTGGGATAGAGGGAAGGAAGATATGGTGCCATGGAAGTAGCTGATTTACACGCACAAACTCTGTACACAAAGATTCACATGCACAGGTTCCATTTTTCAATTTGGCTTTCTAAAATTACATAGAAATTCCCTTAATTTTCTATTAATTAAATTGGAAGCTTCTGAGACACAAATTCACAACATTAAGCATGAAGACTAGGGGCTAAAACAGACAAGTTCACAGGTAGCTATTTAGTTCAAAATATTCCAGCACAGACCATCACTACTGAGTATGGGTCTAAATTTGACTTTTCAATCCACAAATTCTCTTTATTTCTCCTTACTGTCCTCTGTCTGCAGTGTCACTCCCTTTGATGTCAGTAGGTATTGTGTGTGCAGTGTGTGCAGTTCATGAACAACACTGTTAGGTGCAGGGACATTTCTTTCTTCCTGGACAGGCTAGTAAGGATGGAAATAAAGTGATTCCCTATCGCTTTGTCTTGTGAATTCTCTCATGCTTATAGAGATTCTCCTGCTTTCCATTAATTTATGCAAAGTGGTTAAACAAATCACTACACGTGAAGATAAGATAGCATAATGCACTAATATATTTTTGTTGTGATTTTGAAAATTACTGAAGGTAATGGCACAACTAATCTGCTATAAATTTATTTTAATTAAATAGCATTCGTAATAAATAGATATTCCCAATCCAATTTCTCTCATGTTATTCCTTTGGGTTTGCTACCTACACCTTCACAGAAGAATCTGTGCATTACCTATACACTCCCTTGTACAATATTATTTCTGTTGTATATTATTTTTGTTGCTGGACTAATATGCCCCTTGAAGAATGGAAAAAAAAGCCCAATTATGAACTATGGGATGTCAGCAGCTGGAATGCTGTCCAAAAAGTCATTAAGATATAGTTCAAGTTTTGTATGCAGGTCTCTAAGAGACCGATATTAATAGGATGCTATTGTTTTAAAAATATCTTATAAATCAGAATATCTAAATCTACCACTAACTCTCCACCCCCCCTCCACATTTGGCCTGCAGCCATTTCATGTTTGCTATGTAAAAGAAAGGCAAGATGGGTGAGGTAATATTTGTTATTCGTCCAACTTCTATTGGTGGGAGGGCCAGGCTTTTGAGCCACACAGAGTTTTTCTTCAGGTCTGGGACACGTACTCCCAGTGTCATCGCAAAATGGAACAGATTGTTTAGCCTGAGAAGTTAAGCCATATTGTAAGGGACCATAAAAGAAAGTCTGTCCTGTTGTGTATTAAAGTCCTGTTATGTAGACATTACAAGAATAAGGGCTTTATTTTTATTATTATGAAACTTACAAGATCGTGCTCATGTTGAAAATGTGTCTGCTTTGCTGTCTTTGGCCTCTGAACAGTATTGCATATAATATAGATAAGATACATGAAGATCCCTGGTTGTATCTGTATCTGGAGGATGTGTCTTATTCAGACTCCTAGATTAAACTCAGAATAGTGGAACTCCTTCCAGCCCATGTCAGGCAAGCTCATGTAATATAGCAAGGTATGCTATCTGTAACAGGATGTGGGATGGTTGTCTTCTTTTTGTATGATGGGTAATTTGTATTATGGCAGCTGTGGCCCTTAATAGATGGGTGGACTGAAGGAGGGTCAGAACTTTTCCCCTTATGTAATGGAGGGGTATGTTCACTGGACTTGAGGTCCATACTGGAACAGAGGATCGAGAAGTATGTCATGACTAAGGGGCTTTTCAGACTATATATAGAAGGGTAGATGGGCGAATTAACACCAGTATTAGGACTTTACAACTGAATTTCCTGACTTGGGAGCATATCTATTGTAATATTCAATTAATAATGCTGTTTTTAAACTCAGTGGGCCAAATTCTCAGTTCCATTTCTGGCTATTTTGTGCTGCCTGAAATGGCCACAGCTTGCCAGTAGAGAATTCCCCCTGTCTCTACAAATAGCAGGTAGGCGGCTGGTGTGTGTACCATGGCCTATCACATTGACCACATCTGTCTGTCTGTCCATATCTACCAGTTCTCGCCTGTCTTAGATTTTAATCTTAACCTAGCCATTGTTAGTTGTCTAATTTCTTGAGGCTATCTCAGTGGAAGCGAGTGCCAAGAAGGGATTAGATTAAATAGAAATTACTGACAACACGGATCAGTTTAGGAAGAGCAGTCTATGTATAAAGGCTAAAGAGTGACAGGGAAGAAAGCATGGAGATGGGTGTGAGAGAAGTGGACAAATGGAGGGTCAACACTGTCATCTTTGGCCCAGTGGATGGGACAAGGAGAATATAAGAGCAGATTGTCCTCCTCTCATTTCATTACCTCCCTGGTTTTAAGAAGGCTCTGGAAGTCTCCCCTTCCATCCTCTAATTTACTGAGTCACCAGTTGGAGCCACAGCACTCCTCTCTCACCACTTAGTCTTCTGGAGGACTCAGCAGGTAGTCTGAATACACCTCCCTCACACCTATAGGGAGAAAACATGCTTCTCCTCTGACAGTCAGTTCCCACAGTAAGACCAAGGCAGAAAACAACAAGGTGCCCCCAATCAAGGGGGCTAGTTCCATCTCAGGTTGGAGTGGTAATTTGCACCTCCATTGTAACGTTAAAGGATTGGTTTGTGGCCATCCCAACATGTAAGACTGCAGCATGTGAGACTTGGAGGATTATCTCAGTATTCTGGCCAAATTCCAATTAAATAGTTCTATCCTTCCCACAGACTTTAAGTACTTCTGCTGTTTCAGTCCAGTGAGTACTTTGTTTCACTTTCTATCCTAAAGTCTTAGGAAGGTTTGCTGCTTGATTTGAAACAGCTAATGTAGCCCACCTAGCTGTAATGTGGTGGGAATGTTTCATAATGAAACCGCAAGCCAGGAGAAACTTGCTTTGCTTTGAGTTTTGGGTTAGATTAAAACCAAACACAAGAGCCCAGAACCCATGCACAGAGAACCAGCTGTTAAGGCATCTAAGGCCTGCAGAAAGAAAACCCAGTGGGTTTCAGAGCAGGGTGACCACATGTCCTGATTTTCCAGCTCTGACCTGTTAGGTTGGCTAAAAGTGGTCTAATTCCAGGTTTAGCTCAGGATGCTAGAGTGACTGCTGCTGGGCTGAGCCAGAGGCAGTCCTGCTTTGCAAAACCCCCTTACTGCCTGAGGCAAAGGAAGTTCTTTGTCCTCATTCAGGCCCAAAATGGAACACAGCCCAGTGATCCATCAACCTTCCCTTCCTTCCTCCTATAGAACCACACCAGCCCAACAGACCCCTCTGGCTCCCACACCCAACCCCACAATGCAGCAACCCTCCCTCCAACTCCCTCACTCCTCTGTTTCTCCTACAGACCCCACAACCCAGCCCCTTCTGCCTCCCGCAGACCCCCTCATTCCTCCCCACAAACCTAACCCTCCCTCTTCTCCTCACTGGCCCCCTTCTCTCTTTCCCAGAAAGCCACAACCCAGCCTCCATCTCTTCCACACATCCACCCAGCCACTCTCCTTCCCTCCCAGCCAGCGCCTTCCAGACCCCCACAAACTCCAGTCTGGGCTCCCACTTCTCCACAACAGCTGCCCCTCCTCTTCACCTCATGTGTCCATAGTCCAGCAGTGCCTCCCCTTCTCAGTGTCTCCCTCACCAGTTCCAACTCCACTTCTCCTCCAATCAGCTTTCAGCCTCCTCCTCGGATGTGCTGGGGAGAGGGAGAATGAACAAAAGAATGAGACAGGGGGAGGGAGGGGTGGCAGTTAGTGGGAGAGATAGAGAGGGGATCCCCCTGACCTCACCATTAAAATCATTCTTGTGCCTTCTCACAAACTAAAAACAAAAGGAACAGACACACTCAGTGTAGTACCCTTAACCATAACACACTCAGTACTTAGGAAAAGAAAGAAATTCAGGTTATGACAAAAAAAAATGCTGAAGTCTTTTGCATAGTGCTTAACAGCAGTAAAAAAAAATCCAACAATGTTTTGGGGTTGGGGGGGGGAGAGTGCACAAATAGTGTTATTGAATATAAATCTGAGGAAATTATTCCAGCACTTTACAAGGGGCTAATGAGTCTGTGTTAGGAAAATAGCACTGTTCTGGTCACCTTTTTATAAAAAAGTATATTATAGAAATGGGAAAGGTGCAGTTAAGGGCAAGCAGAGTGCCACAGAGATACAATGATCTTAGTTATGCAGAAAGGTTAGAGACACAAGCTCTGTACTCTGAGGAAAAGAGTAGATTAACAAAGAGACTCAGTGAAGTAATGCCAGGTTTTAAAGGCGACAACTACAATAGCTTTGAAGGCTACAAGTCTATTTGAACTATTGTCAAAGACAACAATGGGGCACAACCTGAGCTAGGGCACAATCATTTAGATGAACAGGTTTGCATAGTGAAAAGTAAATAATACATGGAGTAAAAGAGGGATTAGAGTAGATTTATATTAAATTATCAAAAATACAGAGCCCCGTTAAATGGATATTTGGACTGCCTCACTTTCAGAAGAATTACTGGGTATTTTTCATTACATCATGCATCTCTAAATCTTTGGCAAACCTACATAGTTTGTCTCTAGAGTGATCTACAATTTTAGGACCATATTTGGCCTTTGTGTGGAATTAACAGAGGTCTTCCTCTTCCTTTCCAGAGACGCTAGAAAATATTTTTTTTAAGGTAGGGAAGAGTCTTGCAAATAGGGTCCCCGGAGTAATATGTGTGTTTCTACACCTTTGAACAAAGGTAAAAGATAATGAATACTTTCTTACATGTGTTGCTATTATATTTTTAATACAACAAATACTTCTGTCTACTGCTTTTTCTAACAGAGAAGCACTGTGCTATAAGTAGTAATGCAACAACAAACCAAGACTAAATAAAAACACATATGGCTTTCCCCCGTCCCCCAAAGTCTCCAAGTCACAATGAAATTGGTGACAACGCATGGGTCAAGAATGCTGCCATGTCCATAGTAATGCAAGATTTGTCCTCAAGAAAATAGAGACTCATTTATTGTGCATGAAATATTACACAAACACTGTTGAAGTGTTGCTATGTTTATGTTTGCTGGTAATGGAGACTGGCAGGTATGCCATCATTTTGACTTATGAATTCCTATGTTGTCCATTTGCTCTGCCGTAGAGTGGTACTGAGACTTCACGCTTGGGATGGCGCACTCTATATTTGTGTTACTGGATTGCACAAAGATAGTAGAATCTGTGATCACTGGAACATAAATTATTTGGGCAATAAAGAATGTTAATATTGATTTTTGTTGATAAATGTACGCTGTTCCAGGGATGGCATCAAAAAAACACCTTCCCTGGTAGATTGCCCTAATGCCAATTATGAAAGGGCATTCAAATACAAGTTAAAAGTGTTTTAATGAATTTGGCATTTGGGACTTATTAATGGCGAATCTTGTAGCTTTCATGGGAATATTAGTACAGATTAATGTTTAGAACTGTAACGTTAATTGATACATGTAGCAGGTATTTCATCTATGGGTTTTACACACTTCTTGATATACCATTGAGGAAGTCAATCAGTGGAGACTACGTCAAGGCCATAGCTATTTTGGTGCCAGAAGAAGATCCTAGAAATGATGTGTGAGCCCAGAGGATTGGGGATGATGGAGTTATTTTCTTTTGTTTAAACTTCTCTTTCCATCAAGCACACTGTATTCTCTGCCCCTGCTGGATCTATGATAATTAGTCTCCTTCTCAGCTATAGTTAATATGTCTAAGCTACAGGGACTAAATCTGACCTCTGATGTGTGGGGAATAAATTTGTCTTAAATTTGTAAAAAGTGATCGATATATCCAAATATGAAATATTTAAAATAAAATTAATAAAAAAGGAAATGGAATACCCATTTCATTTTCAGATCAATATCGTAAGCTAGTTAATAGGTAGCTTTTTGATATAAGTAGGTGTTACTAAGATTACATGCAGAAAAACAGATCAGATTTTAAAAAGCTTGTTTTTTTGTGTGTTCTCAGATAGTAACAGGTCCCAGAAAGATGTGAAAGTAGGTCTGAATAAGAGAAAAAAAATTACTTTAGAACCCACTAGGTATATCAGACTAGCCCGTTAGCAATTATCAAAGTGCATTGAGCAGACAACGAGAATATGAAATGGGACTGTCATAGAGGCTGGCCACCTCCCAAGTACCCCTTTATGGCCTTGGGTCACTCTGCAGTTGCCCCACCTCAATTTTCCCCCTTCAAGTGGCTTCTCAAACACTTCACACAGATTCTTCTTTAGTGCAGCACGCCCCTCCTTAGGGCTGGATTTATTTACATAGGAAACTAATTCCCAAAATAAAGTTCTCAAAAATCCACATCAAGCCTATACTCTTTCCTGCTGGGGATCTCCCAAACCTTCCCAGCCTGAACCATTTCCCCTGAAAACTCAGGGTTCCCTGCTACAGCATAGTTGCTCCCAAAAGGCTCTGTAGTCTCTCACTCCCTGAGCATCCCTCTACTGCTTCCTGATGCTCTTTATAGGAGAATTGAGCCACTAAATCCCTATTTAGGCAATTAAATAAAAGTAGTTTGATTTTCAGAGGTGCCAAGAGCTCCCAATGTCAAGTGATGGATTCTTGGATCTGCTAAAGCAGCCACCCCTGAAGGCAGGCATCAGGAGATGGAAGCAGTGTATCAGGGTTGGGGCATGGGCCCTCCTCCACTAAACCTTATGTCAGTGATAAAAGTTGGAATAGGCCCCTGCTGCTGCAACTTTCACTGGGGCCAGGCAGCCAAAGATCAAGGAGCCACAACCATTGCACTTGGACGTAGCAGAGAATCAGGGCCCAACAGATGTCAGTGAGAGCCACAGTGCTTGGCAACTCTGGTTTTATAAAGAGGAATATGCCACTGATAAAGGACTTATCCCTAGTTATGAAGAGGGAACACTTTACCAAGGGCGCTACCGCTTTCTTCTTTTTATTCTATTTATTTGGAGAGCAAGAGGTTTGTAACAGCTGCCTTCGAGCGTTCATTGACTAGCTGAGTTGGAATTTGTCCCTGAAATGTAATAAGGAGCCTTGACAGTGGGGAAGCTAGCCAAACGGAATAAATATTACATATATAAAAAAGTGAAAGCACTATTGCAGTGATCTGGAGCCTTCCACTAAAGATCTCTCTCATTGCCTCACTGCTTCTTTTGCAGGGTCTTCATTACAACAGGATAAAAGAAAATTTGGTTCTAGAATGTCACTTATTAAGGGAGAGGAATATGTAATTTATATGTCATCTAGTTGAAAAGCAACGTTTGGTATTTACCACCCACCAGCAACTTTTCAATCCTCTGCTGAGAAATAGTTTACTAGACTGTATTTATCGTTGTTACTCAACACTACAAGTAGCCTCAGAGAGAATAGGAGCAGTTAGGATATGTGAAAGATTAATTTTTGCATTAGTTGGTCTCAGGTGATGATCACCCAGATAGTCTACAAGCACTTTGGTAAAGAAAAATGAAACTCTGATGACTATGTGATCAGACATCCTGCTCTTTCTGCTTGGTTGGTTAATGTCCTATTTCCAATGCATAAATTCTACATGGTATCCTTGAACATGAACTAAAAAACATGTACCATTTGTTGTTCCATATCCTCACTACATTTATGGCCCATATTGTTGATTATAAGCAGAGTCACTCTCAATTCAAATAATTTGTATGCAACAAAAAATATGAAAATACATTTTGGTTCAAGTTCACCAAAACTTCGATAATACTCATTAACCCATTTACCTGACTCTCATCTTGTCATCTACCTTTTTGTGCACAAATGTTATACATGTAGCTACACTATACATGTGCTCACAATGGGTGATTTGGTGCCCATTCTGTTTAGAACCCACCTATATCATGTGCAACTACTTATTTGTACTTGCAAAAGCAGTAACTGTGTGTAAACGGCTACACTACAAAATAGGATGCCACATTTTGGAAACTTTGCCCATGAATAATACAAATATTTAAAACAAACAACAACAAAACAACTGAGTAGACAAGATTCACTATAAAATGTAATGAGCTTAGTTATCAAAAAGATAAACAGTTACATGTTAATTACAGAAATTATGCATCCATTTAGGTGTGGGATTAGAGTTGCACCCACTGCAATATTATCAGTAAGAAGAATTGAAGAGTGAAGAAATTCCTGTGAGAACCTAGAAACAACAGGCTAGGCCTCAGGGCGTGGTCTTCTGTTTAAGCATGCAAGTGCATTTTCAGGATAATTGGGGAGCTAATTGTGCATTGTAAACTTGGCTGATAATTTCCATTGCAAGCAATTATGATAAATTGGAAAGCCTCTGTTTGCAATGTTTTGATCTCTAGTACTTGCACACCTCACAGAGGGACACGGCTAATTATGAAATATTTTTTCAAAATGTTCTATTTTTCCGTATTTTTCATTTTTCTTTATAGTGCATTTTTAAATAAATGTTAAAATGAAAATCACAGAAGAAACACAATTAACCGAAAGAAAATACATTCATCCAAAAAAGAGGTTTAAAAATGTAAAGTCTATGAGAAAATATAAAACAATGAAAAATCAGACCTAATAAACATAGTTGCAGTAAACACACAATGAACCTGACCACCACTGTATTACTTCAGCTTTACTCTAATATAAATTAATAGCAGGCAAGTGGACAGATTCTCACCTGTTGTGATGGAACTATACCAATCTATACCAACTTGAGGCTTTGTCCCTTAGCCTTTAAGCTCTTCTGATCACCAACTGTCCTTTCTGTAGGAAGGCTCTGTCTCAGTCCTCCAAAGCTAAAGCTATGGAAAGACGAAAAACATAATGAAGATATGGAGAAAGGGAACAACCTACAAACAAAAGTGATGATTGACATGCCTAGATAGTTCTTATTTTTTAACCCTTACTTACTAATTTTACTTTTTTCATCTTTTGTATACATGTTGTTCTCATTCATGTCTATTTACTGTTTTATATTTGGTTTTAGTATAACTTTATTTTGTTTTTGTTTGTTTTAATTTTATTATAGCTACTTATATATAGAGAAGATACCTTGTTTTTACTGATAGTCACTGTTTGAATGGACAGGATAAAGAGGAGTTAGAATCTACACAGAACAAAAGAAGATACAAATATGATATGTAAGCTAATGCACGAAGGGTGTTGATTAGAGCAGTGGTTCTCAAACTTCATTGTACCACGATCCCCTTCTGACAACAAAAATTACTGTACAACTACAGGAGCAGAGACCGAAGCTACACCAGGTGAGTTTTCGGTTTCATTTTGATTCCCACCTCATTTCTAACTATCATCTGGGGTAATCATAAATCAGTGGTTGACAGGCATTCCTCCAGGTTCTTCAGAGGCGGTTATGTAGCCTGTCACCACCTCTTAGCTCTTTGGTGGCCTGGGAATTGATAAAATAGGACTAAGTCTGCTCCCAGCCCTCTTGCAAAATCTACTTGATTTACATTATTAGGAAACCACACAGCCTACAACCAGCACTATTGCTACTCTTTCTGCAGTGGAGGGACAAGGAACCACTCCTTTGATTCCATGGCTGCTGCTCAGCCACAACTTCATCATTCCCCACTCCCTACTGGTCAAAACAAAGCATACACAGCCATCGTCCTAGCTACTACTCAATCCAGTTCCCTCCAAGAACTCCTGTGAACACATGCACTTGGCTGACTTGCTTTCCCACAGCTGGCACCCTCCCTGACCCAGGTGAGGAGCTGGGAGGGGAGAGGCAGGTTGCATGGGGAGTGCCATGTCAGGGAGCAGAGAAGGTTTCCTGCACATGCAAAGTGCAGAGAGGTGAGAATGCCTCACTGCTGTGAGAAACCATCACTGACCTTCCATGCTAGTATTCACTACCTGAGTCAAAAAACCTTGCTGAAAGAGCCACTTCTGAATGTGTTATCCCTCTGGTAATGTTTGGTTCCTGAAGCTTTAGGGCTCATTTTTGGCTGAGTGACCTGTTTTTTAACTACCACCAGACCGCTCACATTTTGGAGAGCTATCAGTTCTCGCTATGTGGCCCATGGGCTTCGGGCAGAGCAGATTGCTGATCCAAAACACTGATCAAGCAGAGTGACTGTTTTAAGTGGGCTGAGGGTAAGCCCCCTCTATTCCAAGCAGTTAGCAGAAGTGTGACATGAAAGGGGGCTTGAAAAAGAGTGAAGTACTTTTTCAGCAAGCTAAGGTGGACAAAGAAGAAAACAGAGCCAGCTTCTCTCCCAGCGTTCCTTTATGGTTGTATACAGATAATGGACGCTGTTTAGGTTTGGCATTAGGTATTTGCCCAAATTGCTTTTACGAAATAATTTCTGTTTATTTGCATGTGAAGTACAACTGCCATGGTAATTTTGCACTGAACTTGGCCTATGTTTTCTATTTCCCAGCCTTGCTTGGTAATGATGAAGAAAGACTCCTGCAGCAGATCTGAGTTTCAGCTGCAGAATCTAGAGGAAGGGATTCCTCTTCTTCAGCTCAAGTGGGCAGCTCTGTATGGTAATGGATGTTTTAGAGGAAATGTGTTGTTCTGTGAGCTTGTTTGTGCTCGTGTTGAAGACTCTGTTATCACTTGCGTTGGTGGCTGATTTCATTTGACAAACTGCAGCAGATTCATGTATATTTATGACTTTTCAGGTTTAGACTGGGCAGTATTGGAAATAACACAGAACTGCACATGCACAGTCACAGTCTGTGAATTCAGCTTTTGTAAGATGCCAGCATAGATATTTTTAATTTTTCAGAGCACACCAGCACATCTGAAGCTTTCACTGTTGTTCAGGATGATAAATATCAGGCACTTGAGCTCTTTGAAAAATAGATTAAACACTCACTGGACTGCTCCTGTTTCATTTTTTTGTTCTCACGCCACAAATGTTGTGTTTAAAATTAGCCATTTTTTCATATTATTTATAATGTGCTGTCAATTTTCCCTAAAACCACATTGCTATGTGCGTGGTCAGCAGATGAAATGAAACCTGCCTCTGGCTCTCATCCAGGCTTATCCTTACCTGGGACGAGCCCGGGTATTTGTCCAAAGAGCTAGGTTCCAATTTGGGATGCTGGACCACAGAAACTCCTTCAACAACCCTAGAAAGGACCTGTTGGAGATAAAGTTGGGGCTCACTCTGCTGCTATAACCCACTTTATCCCCTCCATATCCTTGAGCAGGGCTCTGGCTCTCAAGGATGTATTTCATCCAAAGATCTTTTCACTTTATCTCCTCTTTTTCTCTAAGGTGTCAGTTAAGACATTTTTCCTAGCCCTGGATGTCAGCATTTCCACGCTGAAATCTTTTCACGACTATGATCACATCACCTGGAAGGCGTGGGGAGGCTCACACACCAGAGGTGAATTTTTAAGTTTCCAAATAAATCAAATTTCTTCCAGCTCATGAATTCAGTCTTAATCCATTTTAATTAATTGGGACCTATTGCCTGCATTCATCCCATGGTGCCACTTCCCATATTTCTCTCTTCAGGTCTCCTCTTGCCCCCAGAGACTTGACACTCCCTATCCCGCTGGACAGTCTCGATCTCAACTCCTGATCTGCTGCACTATTTGAAGTTATTAAATCCACTGTCTATTCCTATTCAGTTCATTTAACAATCATCCCACCACCCCCTTCTATGGGAGATTCTTGTCTGTCCTGAATAAACATCAGAGTTAGACAGCTTCTTGCAGAATAATTACTATAAAACCAAGGTACAAATTGGGGCACGTTACTGATGTATGTGTTATATCACACTCCAGTAATCCTTAAGATCATATTATCAAAAAAATTACTTATCATGTAATGCATAAAATGTAAGGTGAATAAAATTTCAGAGAGACTAACAAATTCCCAATTGGCTACATCCACTTCTCAATAAATAAAGATTAATATTTATATATTAATTCCAACAGAAACAAATGCATTAACACAAACCTCACAGTGGTGATCTCCATTCCTAAGTAACACAAGTATGGAAAAATACAAGAAAATCCTGAGTTAAAACAGTTCTTTCTCAAACTTTAGCAATGACTTTTTATTTTATGGATGTTTTATTTAGTACACACACATCTAAGAATGAAGGATGAAAGGCGAAATGAGGTGGAAGAAGAAAACAAGGGAAATGAGTTCACCAGCAGAAGGGGCTGGGGCTGCAGGGGACAATGCAGTAGAGATCTGTGGGGCTGAGGTCACTGCAGATAACTGGGCCACTGAAAAGAACCCTTCTTTGATTCTTGGTCTGGGTCCTATAAGTCATGGATAAATCCATTCTGTGGCCACAGTCAAGGCCAGCCTTAGGGAAAATGGTGCCCTGGGTCAATTTGTATTTTGGCACCCTTTCTTTGAGTTTGAGAATAGCGGGATGGGGTGCAGGATGCAAGCACCAGTTCCTGGCCCTGGAGCCCGGCTGAGCTGCACAGGGAGGAATTTCTGAGCCCAGGGGTTCCCCCAGCCATACACCCCCTGACCACCTATCAGCAGGTACGCAGCCACCACCCATGCCCATGGGAAGTGGGGGGACCTAAAGACTGGTCCTCTGGCTCCACAGGGGCAAGCCTTGCTGCCTGAGCCTCCCTGCCAGGCTGGCAGGGCCAGGCAGCATTGCCCACCTCCTGCCTGGCTGGCCAAGGGCTCCAGCCCCCAGCTCACCAGCACTCACCCCGCTCTGGCAGCCCAGGTCCACCAGCTTACAACACTCGGAGGGCGATCCCTACTTCCATATAGCCTCACTGAAGCCTCACCTATTCAGAAGCATCCATTATCCTAGTCAAGGAAAGGCTAAAATGAAACTCAAATGATTTATGGCAGGTCTGAATATAAAAAATTATTTGGGAACATTGATCATATACAGATATATTAAAGAATTCTCATTCATCAACACTTAAAATAGAGACAAAAACAAAATATACATAAAATAGGACAATGATTGTTGTTTTAGATAAAGCTTTGTATAGAAATGTGAGAAATACGTTCTAGAAGTTTGTATGTACCACCAGAACTCAAAGTTAACACTACAGCCTAACACCATTTCTGGAAGTACTGAAATACCTGGGAACCAATATAAAGCTCAGAATCCACTGTGATGAGCACATTACAAACACTAGAATGGGGTAGAAAAAAATAAAATAAAATAAAAACATTCCTTGATTCTGATGTGACTGACTGGTAGAATCTAAAGGAAGCGTCAACCCTTGGTTTGCCTATGTATAATATTTTCATTTAGTAACAAATTTCTATTTTCTGACACAGTAAAATCTTATTAATTTTTCTCCCGGGCCACTTTCTCGTCAACCCCACACCACTAAAAGACCACACAAAAGGGATCCTTTTACTCGTGTGCTAACATGTTGCTATGTCTCGCCCAAGCAGCTGGGGATAAGTTCAGGTTCTGACTTCCCTCACCCTCATTATAGTATGTTGGACAGCTGCTAGACTATCAGACTTGCCTTTCTATGACGGCCTGTAAAAATATTTTGCTGAAGTGACATAGTAATGGGAATTATTTAGAGCCATATAACACTGTTGATCTGTATGACCCACTACTATTGATTTAACTGACAATTGTGTATAAAGAACAAAGGAACAATACAGAAATACAATAAATAATTAAGTACATTCTCTCTATTGTTACAGTTTGGGATAGAAAAAGTCTTAGTACAAGTTTGGAATAGCAGATTACTTAACACAAAAAGCTTTTTTTCTTTCTTCTCTGTCTACCTGTTCTTCATTTCTTGCCCCTGGTTCTCTGCTCTCTGAATTACTACATCTAATTCTTTTAATCTTCAACAATTGAATGAATAGCAGATGGGCAATTGTGACAGCTGTAACATATTTTTTTTAATTTATGGTAATGTGTGCCTGGCTATCTTTTGAGATTGTCCACAACTTTTATATTGTTTTGATTGCCGGAAAAAAGTTTTATAGACTTTGCTACAACAACATTTCACTGACATCTACAGCAGCTGCTAAAACCAAAGTCTATTCATTTTTTGGTTTTTGGTTTTGTTTTCTTTAGTTTCAGTACCTGAGGCAGGGGGAAAAAGGGGGGAAGAAAAAAGTGTTCACATCACACTCCCTGGTAGTACCTGGCCCAGACCAGGTTAGCTAATGCTCCAACCAGCAGACCATATTGGGTGATGAATCTTGGTCACGTGCCACCTGAGGCACGTTGCACATCGCTAAGAAGTAGTAGTACATGGTTTCTGGCTTATCATGATTTTTGAGACGCTTAATGCTGACATGTTGATCACCTTGTACTCAGCCCTCTTCTCAGATATATTTTTACCTTTCATTATATATCTTTCAGAAATATGTTGCACATTATTGCTGGCAGTCTGCTGAGGGACAGCTAGAAAACATTTCTTATATATAGCAGTGTGGAGACCACAAGCATTGAGAAGAATTTAACATTTACACAGAATATTAAATACATTCCATTTATTCATAGGAACATAACTACAAGCAAACATTGATCCTGAAGGAGGAAATTTTCCAAAGTGCCAAGGGCTTTAGGAGCATAAGTAAGTTTTATTGGCTATAATTGACACTTTCAATGTTTCTTAATTCCTTAGGTGCCTTTGAGATCCCCTCCCTGAAATCTGTAATAAAACCCAGGCCCAGATTCTGCAACCTCCTGTGCCATTGAGGACAGCACAAAATGTAGTGGAAATTTCATGTTTCTGTTATGCAGATGAAGAGGCGAACATGACGCACAAAGTTACATGGGGAAATGATTTTCCCCATGCTAGAGCCACGCCACGGTCTGTGGTACTGTCCTCCATGTGGTCACACAGAGAGGGCTGTAGCTGGGACAGAAGAATGAGAAATGCTTGATCAATTGGCCTGTAAACTGTATGTATGGATCACACGTCAACCCTACACCAGGAATCTATGATCACCTTATGCAGAGGCTTCCCGGTTGTGGGAAGTTTCTGTTCCGTCCAACAGTTTGTCTTTGCCAAACACTAATATGAGATCTTGGCCTTGGAAGGGACACAAAAAGAGTTTGTCCTTCAAATGTAGAGGCCTGTCTCAATGAGCCAGTAACTCAATCACAAAACAGATGGTTTTATGGCATAACTGGATCCTTGTTT
>NC_044322.1:317878367-317908367 GCF_007399415.2 Gopherus evgoodei | reverse complement strand
TCACTTTATTAATGTAACTTCTGTTCACCATTCACTACACTTGCCTACACTGTAACTTCTGTTCCATATTGTAATTCAAACCCCATTTAAAAACACTCACTCCATTTTGTAAAAGCTTCCTCCAACCTTCATTTTTGCAAACTCTGCTGTAATCTTATTAGTTTAGTTTAGATGTGTGAATGAGGTATGTATAAATAACGGAATCAACCTCCAGCCCCAGCCTGTCCTGATGAGAAAAAGTTCAAATACCAACAGCTGAAGACCTAGACAACAGCCCTAAACAAAGTAAGAAGCATCCACCCTAAAAAGAAAAGGACAACAGAACAACAGAAGGAAGATCAAAGTCAGGTTCAAGGCTGAAAGTCACGCCTGCAATTGATGGGTGATCAATCTAAACCCAGAGGCAGCGTGACACAGCAAGACCTATAGACTTTGAATCCAAACTAAAAGCCTATAAAAAAGAAGGGTGAGATAAGAGACTCTGGGTAACATTCTGTTGCCAACATGGAAGGACATCAGTGCCTGCCCAACAGAGATCCAGCTTGTCCTTGTGCCTGGCTTTCCTGTCCAGTTAGCCACCACAAGCTACGAACCCAAGCTACAAAATCAAGCCATGAACTTAAGCTATCTTCAGGACTGGTAACTATGCAGCAGTTGCAGAACACCTGATGAATGTGTGTGTGTGTGTGTGTGTATAGGTATTAGGTATATTGTGTGTGTGTGTGTGTGTGTGTGTGTGTGTGTGTGTGTGTGTGTGTGTGTGTGTGTGTGTGTGTGTGTGTAGGTATTAGGTATAACGTGTGTGTGTGTATAAGAATTAAGATATTAGTTATTAGTCATAAATTGTTATCATAATAAATGTGGCATCTTTGTCTTGTCCCCTTTAATAAAATCCTGCTGGTTTTTACTGGTCTAATATAATTGGTATAACAAGTCTGCTTTGGACTTAACCATCTTGAGTAATTTTGTATCATCTGCAAACTTTGTCACCTCACTGTTTACCCCTTTTCCCAGATAATTTATGAATATGTTGAACAGCATTTGTCCCACTACGGATCCCTGGCGGACCCTGCTATTTATCGCTCTCCTTTCTGAAAACAGACCATTTATTCCTATCCTTTGTTTCCTATCTCTTAACTAGTTACTGGTAAATGAGAGGACCTCCCCTCTTATCCTATTATTACTTACTTTGCTTAAGAGCCTTAGCTGAGGGACCCTGTCAAAGGCTTTCAGAAAAAGTCCAAGAACGCTATTTCCACTAGATCACTCTTGTCCACATTTGTTGACCTCCTCAAAGAATATTAATAAATTGGTGAGGCATGATTTTCCTTCACAAAACTGTGTTGACTCTTCCCCCAACAAGTTGTGTTCATCTATGTGTCTGATAATTTTGTCTTCATTATAATTTCAACCAATTTGCATGGTACTGAAGTAAGGCTTACTGGTTTGTAATTGCCAAGATAGCCTCTGGAGTTATTTTTAATAATTGGTGTCACATTAGCTATCCTCTAGTTCTCTGGTACAGAAACTGATTTAAGTGATAGGTTACATACCACAATTAGTAGTTCTACAATTTTATATTTGAATTCCTTCTAAACTCTTGGGTGAATATCATCTAGGGTGACCAGATGTCCCAATTTTATAGGGACAGTCCTGATTTTTGGGTCTTTTTCTTATATAGGCTCCTATTTCTCCCCACCCCCTGCCCCGACTTTTCACATTTGCTGTCTGGTCACCCAAATATCATCCGGTCCTCGTGACTTATTACAGTTTATTTATCAATTTGTTGCAAAATTTCCTCTGCTGACACCTCAGTCTGGGATAGTTCCTCAGATCTGTCACCGAAAAATAATGGCTCAGGTGTGGGAATATACCTCACAACCTCTTCAGTGAAGACTAATGCAAAGAATTTATTTAGCTTCTCCAGATGGCCTTGTCTTCCTTCAGTGCTCCTTTAGCATCTTGATTGTCCAGTGACCCCACTGACTGTTTGGTAGGCTTTCTGGATTAGTAATATAAGATCTAATAAGAATTACAAGTTTATAATATATAACTAATATAAATATTGAATAAATAGTGTACTGTCAGAAGAAAATTACATTCTTCAGGGGGAGTTGTGTTTAAAAACTGATGTCATGATGTGGTTCTAAGTTTTTAATTTTTGTGTTATTAATAAATAGTTTTTATGAAGTCATATATATGCACAACTATTTGCAAAGCAATGAAAAAAGATCCCATTAGGAATAGTTTCTGCAGATAGATAAATATAGAATATGCCTGAGTAAAACATCAAATACCTGAATGAGAAAGGGACACATTATTTGTAAATAATTGTTAAAACAAAATTATTGTACCCAGTGTTCTACAAGAATCACCATTCTGATGCTGTCCATTCTGGATATTGCCACCATCGTACGCTTACTATTTGCCTTTGAATTAAAGAAGAGTAGCTTTAGATTCCATTACTATTAACGGCAGACTATAAAAATGAAATACTAATAGAAGTATATACATTTAAATAAACACAAAAAGTTCAACAAGAAAATACATTTGATTAACCAAATTATTGTAGGCACAAATGTTTAGTGTGATTCAAATATTATGAAAATTCATAATTTATAAAAAGAAACAGTGTCAATCTGAGATCATTATTAAAGTTTCTCACGGGGATAGGTAGTACAGCACAAGTACAACATATAAAGCCAATATTTACCAACAGCTATCACGCAGGACTTTCTGATACTTACAGTGGGAATTAATGGCAGTACGTGATAGAGACCTTTTAAATATGATTGTTACAAAATAATACAGATCCACTACAACAGCAGCACATACCATTTGATGACCCCTGCAAAACCTAAATCCAACATGATGAATTAAGAACCGAGTTCCACCCTGAACTCTTGGGGCTTGATTTTGCAATGCACTAACCATGCCTATGAGGTGATGAACACACTCATCTCCCACAGTCTTAAGAGGCATTTGGGGCACTCAGTAGCTAGTACCGCACAGCTCTTAATTTATTTAGATTTCTGGATTAAAACACATCTTTAATGCTACGTAAACATAGCTTTTAGGACCCAATTCATCAAGGTACTTAAGTACATGCCTAACTTTTAGTACATGAATAGTCCCATTGATTTCATTTGGGACTGAATTGGGGTCTTAACTGCTACATTTTAAAAAATGCTGAAGAAAAAACATTTGAAAAGGTATGATGTGGGCTATAATAGATCACATCATATTTAGGGCTTTTCACTGTCTGTCCTGAACAACCATTATTGACCTACTACAACACAACCAACGTATTAACACATTGTATGGATTTCTTGTATACATGCAGGCAAAAAGGCAGAGTATGTGCATAACTTTCATCTGTTGTATCAAGGAGGGCAACTTGTCTGGGGGAATTCATCACTGCACAAGGAAGGAATTAGTCATGTCTGCCCTGAAGCCATCCATAGAGCTTCTGCGAGGGGAGCGGGGCGTAGCTTTAAACTAAAGCCAGAACTCTCCAAGAGAAGGATGCTGCTGGGAGATTCACTCTTGGGTCTCCTGATGATGCCCCACCAAGCCAGCTGCATCTTATTTAACATCTATGTTGCCTGGTGGAGCAAGAATTACAGATGGCATGTGCCACTATAACCACCTTCGAACTGGACTTTCTGCCACATGGGACACTTACATCTCAGGTTTCTAGACTGAATAAGAGTGTTTTATTTTCCCTTTGAGCATTAAGGTTCATCATATACACAGAGATTTAAGTGCCTTTTTAAGAAGTATCATTTTGACTTGGTATTTTTTTTTAAGTTACAGGAATAGAATACTAATTTTTTAATTTTGTATTTTGCATGTTAAGTTTCAGAATGGAACAGAGTGATAAACACCTACAAATAGAGGTTTATACTAGAAAAATCAACAAAACCTATTAATACTGATATAATGCCATTCTAAGTTTGCAGCTGTCTCTGGGTGCTGTCCTGCTGCCCTTTATGGCACTCCATCATTGGGAATGCAGACATTGCATAGCTAAAAAGAAATGTACAAAGCAGAAGTGGGTTTTAAAAATGCACATGTACTTCATAACCTATTATAATTCTTCCTCTTCTTCTACCTTTTGGCTACTATTAAATGTGTTCTTTCGTTTTTTGGACAATTTCAAGAACATGTGATGTACTATATTATGAGATAATGGATGGCTCATGGATTGAGAATGGGAGATAGAAACATTCATTTTAAATTGCTAATTAAACAATGGCCCAGAACAATAATGAATGAAACTACTATAACTAGATCGTGATTCTGTGGCTTGTATGTAATGTTTTGGTGGTCTTTGCTTATTTCTCATTAGTTAAAAGTACCGATCATAGCAACTATTACCATAATTGACACCCTTGCTGGCAGTCAAAGCAGAAAGAACAAGAAATGCATAAGTCATGGAGACTAACTCCTCTCTCAACCCTAGAAATGGTCCTCTAGGGTCTAGGCTGAAGTATGCTGATCTGGGGTGCAGCAAAACATACATGTCCATGCCTGTGTTTTTTCATTTTTGAGACTAAACAGACAATAGCAATCCACGGTGCCATTAATCTAGCACCTTTCCTACAAACTGAATTCACAAACTTTTCTCACCATTAAAATCCAAAACAAAACTTACCAATTTACTAAGATTTGAACATCAGCTACTGATTGCCATATAGTTATTTATCTTGAGGGTTTTCATTGCAAACATTACAGATACAAAATAAATGCTCATTGCATGAAGCAAGTAGATTTTAAAAGGTATAATGGTATTTTGTATTCTGAATCTGGTACAGCTCAGACATAGGTTAGGGGTTTGTTACAGGAGTGGGTGGGTAAGATTCTGTGGCCTGCATTGTGCAGGTCAGACTAGATGATCATAATGGTCCCTTCTGACCTTAAAAGTCTATGAGAAAACATATTATTTTGTTCACAGCATATATAGCCACTGTGGTAAAGAATGGGAACATGCTGTGGAAGTATTCACAATGGAAAGTGTATTCGCACAAATTGTTACCAGATTGCTGAAATATGAACTCTGAAGAAGGCTTTGATCCCACAGCATGTCAAAGACTCCTATCTTGCCATTAATAACCATGTTACTGAAACCAGGCCTAACAACATTTCATAGTTTATTGATTTCTTACACCTGGCTGCATGTTATTTCACCAAGAACTTATTTCAAGTGAGATTATTATTATTGTTTAAAAGATATAAATAAGTGAACAGATAAATATCAGCTATTTCCAGAGGTCATGAATCCACTGTTAGAACAGCAAAATTGACATGAATCTCAATCTTTTCTCAGAACCCAAGCTTTTTAGAAGATTCATTTTTGTTGAGAAGAGTCATTCCAATGGCTTGAACTAGTAACCTGCTTACCTCAGCAAATTGCCATCTTCCTCTCATCATTCTCAGAATACAGAGCTTCCTCCATCTCTGTGACCAACCTCAGTCTCCCACTTCACTGTATGGAACCACTACAGAGACCTTAAACTCTCTTCTCTATATGCCTCTCAGATATACTGGAAAGGGCACCCTCTCTTGTGTAACAATGCATCCCCTTTTGTGGATCATGGCATGCTACAACTTTCAACTCTCAGATTCTCTAATATTTATCACATCCTGGGTGTCAGTACATTGAGGAATTACCATGATTCATTATATTTCATTGCAGTAATAACTAGGGACCAGCAAACCAGTACTGGTAGCCAACACCTGCAAAGGATGCTTGAAGATTGTTGGGCGTATGGAAGAGGGGCTGGTGTGTCTGTGCATGTGTGTGCGTATGGGAGAGGGTTTAGGTGACCATTAGGAAGGTAAGGGATCATATGAAGTTGCTTCTTAAAGTTCAGAGACCAACCAAATTTACAATTGTGTGTGAATTGAACCTGTCTCTTGAGGTTTGTCGAAGATTAGACTGGTCCTGCCTTGGTAACACCTGTTCAAATGTCTGATATGATAATGAAAAGCAGTGGCATCAGAACATTTGGTCCATCCAACTTTTAAACACTAGTACATGTATGCTGTTGCTGACAAGAACACAACCAGATTCTATAACCTTGTACATGAATTCTTAATTAAATGCAGTTGAGATGGTGTTAACAAAGAGAAAAGATACTTGATCCAATATTCTCAATTATGGATAGCATGTTTTCTACAGAGGTTTCAAGTCAAATCAGTTTTAATGTAAGGGGATACTCCATTCAGCACAACAGCACATGGAGAAGCAGGCCAATAAAGAACAAGTAGTTACAGTAAACTAGGTGCAGATCATGTTAATGGAAACTGAAGTGCTCACTCCAGGCTCTAAATAAAAAATATTACTTGTTTTGAAAAAAAGAGTAAGTCAGAGCCCTTTTCTAACACTCTAGCTATGTATTAATACATTCCAACCATTGTAGTAACTGAGAACTTCCTAAGTATCAAAAAATTGAATTAACAACAACCATTTCCGTTGTCTTCTTCCTTCCCAGCTTGCAGAAGAAATCATTTGCTTTGCATTTATTTCTGAAAGTAGTGAGTGCTGTAGCCTTTCTATAATTCTCAGTGGAATATACTCCATAGTTTAGGCCTGGTTCCTGTGAAAGTTCTCCCATCTGCACCCAAAAGCTTGATTAGTCTGGCGGAACAATATTGTAGAAAGTGTCGAGGGACGTCACGGAGTGGCAAGCAGTCTCCCAGGAGGCTAAGTGCATGGAGATCACAGAATACGGGAATGAAGACCTTGAAATTGTCCCTGCATTCAATGGTCAGCAGTAATGCAGAGAATGGACCACTGGGATGATATATTCACAGGGATTTGTGTAGCCAAGCAGATGTCCTGCATGATTTCATACAAGCTGAAGATTTGTGTGTGTGTGTGGACGTGTGTGTTACTATTCCTAGATCTAATTGCAATAATCAAGTCTGGAGGTCACCATTTTTTATCACCTTGAATATTTAGGCATCTGACTATTCCGAAAGTTTAGATTTAATCTGAATGCAGATGACTTGGATGGCGGGGGATGTTCTAGTAGGGGCAAGTTCTTCTTACCAGCATCACCTCAATCTTGCTTGGGTTCAGATTTAGCCAGTTGCTCTTCATCCAAAGATTGACTTCAACAAGGCATTCAGAGAACTGGGAGATGGTCCTGTTTATCATTTGATACAAATGAGATGTAGAATTGAGCATCATTTGTGTACTGCTGGCTTACCAATTCTCCCTGTGGCTTCATACTGCAAGTCAAATAAAATGAGAAGAATAGTATGAACTTTGTGGGATTCTGCAGATAAGGGATGAGAGAAAAACCTGAGTCATTTCAAGGAGTTTCCATTCATCTCTGCAGCTTCTTGGAGGAAAGTGGTACTTGTCGTGTGGGAAATCTAAGCACAAGCTAAATTAACAAGAACTAGCCCCTCTCTCAAATTATCTCCTGTCTGTTCAGCAGAAAAGACTTGAGGAAGAGCCTCTGTGTAGCTTGAAAGTTTGTCTCTCACCAACCAAAGTTAGTTCAATAAAAGATATTACCTTACCCACCTTGTCTCTCTCCAGAAAAGAGACTAATAATGATCCATGTGGAGATTCATGCCATCCAAAACACCTGATTATGTTTAAGGACAACCACATCCAGTTAGGATTTAAGCCCTGTGATGTCCTTGTGGTTTTAGCTGTGGTTTTGGGGAAAGGGTCTAGAGGTTTCCAGAATCTAGCTCCTACAAGCTTCTCCTAAATGCTGTTTTCCCCCATGTGGAGGAAGGCAAAGGAAGCTGTTGGGCCTGGTACTCCAACTGGAACCTGCTGGGTCCAGAAGGCCTGACATACCCTCTGTAGCCTTGGCTGTAGTGCTTTGTGTAGTCTAGTCAAAATATTTCAAATGCAGTTCAAATAAAAATGGTTGAGGACATGATGCCAGAATATGCCTAAAATATTATAGCATATGTGCCAACAGCTAATGTTGCTGGAGCTACACAGCCAGAATCACAGTAGTATTAGAGAACTAAATACGATAATGCAAAAATATAAAATAAGAGATACTGGATTCATCTGTCAGTAACAAAAAATGAAAATGAGATTGAAATCAGGTATGAAGTCTTCATTATCATATACTTCTCCTATACTTTCTCTCTCTCTCTCACAAGAGTATATCTCCACATGAAAATCTAGGTTAAACTGGTGGCCAAGCTGCAGATAGGTATAGTTTAATAGGGATAATTTCTGAAATAAAGCCAAAGTTTTAAGGGGATATTTTCTGTTAAAGTAATATTGCAGAAACAAGTTAGAATATATGAAGAATTAAGAACCCGTAAACAACCTTATCCCTGCCTCCACCCAAAATTATGAGACAGCCTTATGCCTGTACCTTACATCTTCTACAACAATCATATGAGCGACATACTTCCAATGAACTGTATCATAATAGATTTATTTCTGCACTGTAACACCCACTACTGCATATTTCCTATCTTGAAGATTTGGGACTATCCTCCAATTTACCCTCAATTGACAAGACAGCATGGAGTTCCTTAACTTTGTATTTCCACACTTTGTTGTTTGCTGACCATTTTCATTGTTACCTTAACCAAAAAAGTCTTGACTTTCCAAAAATTTGTTTACCTCAAATATTTTATAAGATTTCATCCTTTTAACCTATTGACATATACAGTAGTACAGCCTTCCCTTCAGTTTAACTGAGTTTTTTGTGTCTGAGAATCTCCTCAGATTTTCTAGAGTTGTTTATTTCCCACCAAGTATACAACCTAGATTATAGATGTGTTTATTAGCATATTTCTGTCTCTTACATGCTAGACCTGCACCAGCATTTCTTCAAAGCTATGTGGATTTCTTAGGCTTTCAACTTGTCAGGACCAGCTCCAGGTCCACAAAGCAACCTTTTATATTTTATAACAATATTTCTATCCAACTGGTTCAGGTTTACAATGTAAGAAGTATGCATGCCTCAGTGAGTCTATGGAGACAAAGCCTGGGTCTCCTATGCATCCATGCCTCCTAAATACTTTATATTGTCCCTGGATGGCTTATCAACTTTGTAGGAAAAAGTATAGTAATTTATTATTTTTTCTTATTATGAGGGACAGGATGGTTGTGTGTATGTGGTCATTGTGGTGTTTGTCCATATGTCAGGGAAGAGAAGGAAGCAAGCTAAATATTATGAGAGCAAAAAATAAATAGTTTTGTAATGGCTCACAGAATCCACAAATCTCCTTTTTTCCTTGAACAGCATGAATCCCCTCCCCTACTCCTCTCCCCACATCCATAGGCAGATCAAAGTACCATTACTGCTAAGGAAAATGCTGCCATGTAAAAATTTTGTTTCCTGCATCATATAGGAAAGAGATGAAGATTCTGTAGCCACTGGCTTCCCCTCACGCAGAGTGAGGTGAAGTATGTGTGAAGATTTTACTGCTCACTACCTGCCTCCACTATGCAAGGGTCTGAATTATATCATCACATTCTCCTGTGGGATAAAGGTTGAAGATGCCATCATTGCAGAAGCACAGGTCCTTAATGGAGGCTTTTCTCAGTGGGCTTCCCATACTGCTTTTTCTGAAGAATCTCCATTGTGCTGGGATGAAATGAGCAAGAGCAATCTCTCCTCCCCCCAAGAGTGGTTTGGAGGAATTCCCTGAAGTCTCCTGGGCATGCAGAAATTCCTTTCAATGACATTTCACCCCCCACCCCACCCCTTCAATTATACAAGGGGGGAGCGGCACTGGTGCAGGGACTGAGGGAGAGATGTAATAGTTACTCCTGCTGGCACAGCGCCCGAAGTGAAGAGCAGATATTTGAGGGGGGTGCACATGGAATGATGATTTCAATGCTGTCTGTCCCCTCTAGTGCCACATTACGGGGTGGAAGCAGGATGAAGAAAAATGGTAGAAGATACTGACTGCCACTAGCAGATAATTGAGTTAGGATCTCTATCTGTTGTTTGTGGTTTGTCAAACAGGAGAGTAGTGGGTGAGGGTTGAGTTTATATATTTTGATGACTATCTTTGCACACAACAACAGGATTAGATACTTGCTTTCCTTTTTCCACAGAAAATTAAGTCTCTACCAGCCATGTGGTTAATTTTTAATATCCATCAAGGCCCAAACAATCATTCTGATATTCGTATTTCATCAACCTTCACAGTATCTTCCAAATTTTGTACCTCCAATCTTGAAAACTGCAAAACCAGTGCTCTTCAAAGCAAACTAGAAGTTTCTACTTGTCATTACTTTTAAAATTAGTTGTGATTAAAAAAAAGTCAAATAGGCCCCTCTGGAAAGAATTACAAAGCCCACTATTATCAATCAAAAATGACTGGTCATTTACATAAGGCTTCTCGCTAGCTAACTGCCATAAAGAATTATCCACAGAACATCCAGACCCTGAGCTAGTATCCAAACTTCCATCATTCCTGGAATTTGGCTGTACTGGTAACTCAAAAACAATAACACAATGTAAAATTCAAGTAGTCTTCCTCCTTGAGCTTGCCTGGCTCTAGGATTTCACTTCAAAACATCTCTAGTTATTCTGTTTCCAGAGAGCCACTCCTACCTCCCTTATATCCCAGGAAGAATGAATGAGCAGCATATACCACAGAAAATCAGCAGAATTTCAGCGGCCTTATGCAGTGTTCTAATACCGAATGTCACTGCGGCTAAACAGAAGAGTGCCACCCATTTTCTACAAGGTAGTTTTGCATCTAGATTTGCCAAATGGAAGGATTAGGTTAAAGGCCAGACCCCAGAGCAACTAACTAGATGTGAAATTCTAGCATGACTGCAGGCAGGAAAAGCTAGTATGTGTGCTAATGTATCTGTCGGGAGGGGCGGGGCGCGGGGGAGACAGTAGATATTGATAGAGAGTGCTTGCCATTCAATGAACATTTAAGCTGAACTGACCAAAATGTAGAATATTATTTTAATGAAATAAATATGTCACAAGCAATACAAAGGAGCTCAAATGGAGCAACAGATGACCAAGAAGGCAGCTTAATACTAGAAATCCCAAGAGAAAGAAATAGAAAGGAATTACAATTTTATCTTTATCCTCTATATCTTTAGGATAATAAATTACTGTTCAATAGATAGCAGGGACTATTCAGATACTGTGCTTCTAGAAGCTAAAGCTTTACAAAATTACTTACAAACCCACTGGATAACAGGCATTCCCAAATATTCCTGCCATGACAGAGAACATATTTTCCAATTTGTGTTATGTAGATAAAAAGCTCCTATACTTACAGTGTAACTAATTTAGCAGGCTGAAAAAGTGACCTGAAATATTAAATGGTCATATTAAACGATACCAAGTCTGGGAGAAGTCCTTGCTTTTTCTGAAACAAGAGATCTTAATGAAATGGAATGGTGAAAAAGGAGATTGTGGGCTATCACAATAAAGTGTAGATGGAAACTAGGAGGGTTCAGGGGAGATCTGAAGAAATTCAAAGAAATGAAGATAAATTCTTAAGAGTGGAATCCTAGCTCCACTGAAGTCAGTGGAAAAACTCCTCTTGACTTCAGGCCAGGAAACCTACAAGAGAGTTAATGGTTTTGCTAGACTACTTGGGAATAAAGAGAGCAACCAAGGAGGATAAGGATATTGCACAGAAACTAAACTAACTTACTTACAATAGACTTCATGAGAGAAAGTGAGGCGGTTGGGGTAGATAGCTAATCCAGTTATTTTTTGTCATTTTTTTTTTGTTTTATATTCCTTTAAAAATGCACTATAGGTAATTTTGGAAACTACAGGCCAGTAAGTTTTACATTGCTACCAAGTAAAATATTTGAAATAATAACTATACAACATCTAGATGAGCAGGATATGATAGGGACAGACTACAATTGTTTCTTTAAAGAATAACTGTGTTTCTCCAATTAGAATTATTTAAGTGAGCAAACAAAAAGGTGGGTAAAGAAGAACTGGTAAATATTTATTTAGACCTTCAATAAGCCTTTGATAATAGCTGCTGAGGAGGAAATTTAAGTAAACTAAGGGGATGGCTACACCTGAAATTTCAAAGCGCTGCCGCGGCAGCGCTTTGAAGTGTGAGTGTGGTCAGAGCGCCAGCACTGGGAGTGAGCTCTCCCAGGGCTGCACGTAACCACATCCTCTACAGGTGTAGCTCGCAGCGCTGGGAGCCGCGCTCCCAGTGCTGCGGCACTGATTACACTGAGGCTTTACAGCGCTGTATCTTGCAGCGCTCAGGGGGGTGTTTTTTCACACCCCTGAGTGTGAAAGTTGCAGCGCTGTAAAGTGCCAGTGTAGCCAAGGCCTAAGGAATTCTAGGGTAAGTAATAAAGTTATGTCACTGATGACACCAGTTAAGTGATAGAAAACAAGGACCAGGAATAAAATGGTCGATTCTCAGCATGGAACGAGGTTAAATGGTGGGGCTACCTTAAGGATCTATATGTAATTGGTGCTTAGAATATACTTATTAATGGGGTAAAGGAGTAAACAGAGAGGTAACAACACTAGCAGATAACTGATGTTTATTTAGATTAGTCTAATCTATAAAGGATTGTGAAGAACTTAAGAAAAACCGAATAGAGTGGTATTTCACAACATAATGGCAGATGAAATTTAATGTAAACAAATGCAAGAAAAAATTATATTTATTTATATATGTTGATGGGTTTACTATTTAATGCAACCACTCCAGAGGAAACATGGATATATTATTGTGGACATCTCAGTGAAAATCTCCGCTTGAGATGCAGTAGAGATTAAAAATAAAAAACACAACATGTTAGAGTTAAGAAAGGGATATAAGACTGAAAATATTACATTGCTTGTACATAAATTGATGGTATGCCACCATCCTGACTACTCTCTTCAGCTGTGGTTAACACATTTTAAAAGTTATATAGAGGAAACTAAAAAGAGATAAAAAAAATGATTAAAGACACGGTAAATACATTCATACAGGGAAATATTAAATACACCAGTGCTACTTCATTTCGGGTTAATCATGCTGCAACTGAAGTCAATGGCAGCAAGAGCAGGGCCTGAGAGAGAAGACGAATAAGAGACGGCATGACAGAGTAATGCAAAATAAAGCAACGTTCAGAAAAAGTCAAATGAACAAACTTATTTATCCTTTCTCACAATATAAAAACATCCAATTTAATACAGCATTTTACATGATCCCTCTGTTACTACAAAAGCAGTAAAGAGTCCTGTGGCACCTTATAGACTAACAGACTTTTTGGAGCATGAGCTTTCGTGGGTGAATACCTACTTCATCAGATGTGTGCATCTGATGAAGTGGGTATTCACCCACGAAAGCTCATGTTCCAAAAAGTCTGTTAGTCTATAAGGTGCCACAGGACTCTTTACTGCTTTTACAGATCCAGACTAACACGGTTACCCCTCTGATACTCTGTTACTACAATCACCTCACTATTAATTCCGTCTCATAATACAAAGATGCACACCCAATGTAAAAGAGAACTTTAAAAATTCATCCATAACCTGCGGAGCTAGGGTGACCAGACAGCAAATGTGAAAAATCTGGACGGGTGTGGGGAGTAATAGGAGCCTATATAAGAAAAAGACCCCAAAATTGGGACTGTCCCTATAAAATCGGGACATCTGGACACTCTATGTGGAGCTCACTACCACAATATATTATTGAGGCAAATAACTTAGTAGAATTAAAAAGGGTACATTAATTTTAAGAATGTGATCTGTCACTACACTAGAGTAAAAATTTGTAAGGGATATCAAAGCTCATGTCTTATTTTAACTATCTTAAAAGAGCATTGACTAAACAGCTACATGTTATTTGGGTTTGTAGACTAGCCACTGTAAGCCAGATGTTCTGTTACTCCCGCACCTGAGTGTAGCCCTGTATTTTGAGGCCATCATGTGGCCTGCCCACAATTCACATAAGCTAAACTAGGCTCAGGGAGGCTCTAACATACAATCATCCCTTCGGAATTGTTCTGGCAGCCAAGAGTAGCCAGAGCCCAGCATATTCTGGCTTTGGACCCATTATCTGTTAAAATTGAAAATTTCAAAATAAGTTATGTTGGACGCTCTGTCTTACATGCTTTTAGTCTGCCATCTGCTCTGTGTATCAAACACAGATCTCTGCTTCTGTTCTTGCCTATTGATTAGCTATAATATGTTTAATAATATTATTAACAACAATAACAAAGAGGAGGAGGAGGAAAATAGCATAACTGGTAGCACAGTTACTTATTGTGAGCAGGGACTAGAAGCTGTTGGCAAACTGGATTTCATGTTAGAGACTTTTAAAATATGTATATGTAGCTGCAGATATGAAGGATCTCAGGCCTACCAGAAGAAGTGAGTTTTGAGAAGTGCTTAGAACAAGGAAGGTTGTCACTTGGCACGCAAAACCTATTTAAGGATACAGGGCCACAAGGAAGAGGAGGTGAAGATAGCGTGGAAAAACAAATTCAGAGAGTGGTTGGACAGAAAATTTGGGCAGGGAGTAGCAGGGCATAAAATTAGAGATAAATGTGGAAGCAGTTGTGCAAAGCCTTGAAGTTTAGGCTTTAAGTTTAGCAGCTTAAGCTTAAAGCAATGGGATCTAGGACACAGCCCTGAGGTGCCCAACAAAGAGTGTGTGAAGGGAGAACTCTCAGTTGAGAGAAATTGGAGGAAAAAAAGCAAAATCTCCCAAGCACAGGAAAGAGAAGTTGTTTATAAAAAGCAAGGATCAATTGTAATGACAAGAATAGAGAGAGAGCAAAGAGGAGGAGGGGCTTTTGGATTTGGTGAGGTGCAAGTCATTGATCTTAGAGCAGTTCAAGTTTAACAGAGGAGTCAATCCCTGGATTCTATCTTGAATGAAGCATTATTGTACCATACACTGTACATTATAGCATTATGATTTGTAAATATCTGCTTGAGTTTGAAAAAACAAAATGTACATTCTAGATTGCATTTATTGCAATTCAAATGCTCGGGCACAAAACTGTGCCCACCTCTTTGAAGATCTGGGCTGTATTAATAAATGTACAAATGTAGTAACAGGACATTACCTGTATATTATCATGGGTTCTTGTTTCATTATATTTCTTTGTTATCAGTAACCCATTTTACTGCAAATAAAGTAAAAGAAAGGATCAATCCAACATGCACAGGAAAGTGTGTCAAGAACCTCAATAAACTTAATTAGTATTCTAAATATGTTTGTTGCATTTGTTTACAGGTAGTGGCATAAATAAAATACAACTTTTATATACACTGTCTTTCACACAAGCTGCATTCTGCACCCACGATGTTTTTCAGAGTTAAATAATAAAATAATTATTTAATTTTCATGTTCTCTGAGGCAGGGAGTGTCTTTTTGTTCTGTTTGTACTTGATTCCCTAGGGATCCTGGCCCATGACTGGGGCTCATAGATACTACGATAATAAATAATAACAATAAATAATGATAAAATTAATTAAAAAAAAAGAGCAGAAGAGGAAAAATGTAAGAAGCAAATCAAAAATGAAAAGAGAAGTTTTCAGCTAGATTTGAGAAGAGGATAAAATTGTCCAGCTATGCCAGAAGATGGACAGGAGACACTGGATGTGGTTTAACTTTATTTCTAAATGTTAGGGAGTCCTCAGCAGATAAAAGTGTACAGTGCAGGTAATTCCATAATCACTGACATATTCCTAGGGGAGGCCTTCCCCCTTTATCCATCCTGGTCCCAAGCCAAACTGCTGGTGGCACCTTGCCACGTCACTCCTCAAATGAGGGTTCGTGGGGTCTATAAAGTGGGGGAGAGAGGCTGGCTCACTGCCATACCAGTCATAGGAGCCCTGGCCTCCTTTCTTCCATTCCTTTAAAGAACACCCCCTTTACCAATCTATTTTTATCTGATCACTCTATCCCTTCCCTACAGAGTACCTGTATTGGACATCTGTCCCACTTTTATATACATAGCTTAATCCCTGTTTCATGTTCACCTTAACTAAGCCCCCAACCTGTGGTGGAGAATGTGAAGCCCCTCTCTCCCCCACCCCCACCCCTAGCCTCATCTTGGCCAATCTGGCAGTGAGGGAAAAAATATTCTTCCCAGTTCCAGAAAAGAATGACAAGCATAATGCTCACAGCTGATCATGACAAAACCTGGTAGTCTCCTCTCTCTTCCTGTCACCTGAAAGGGACGGATGAGTATACACACTATGACCTGGTCTGAAGCAGCTACAACAAGTAACCTTCCGGCTATCTAACCCTTCAAGGGGCCTTCTCCCTTCCCCTTCTCCTACAAGCCAGACAATGGCTACCACCACCTAATGTATGGTGAGGTTATTCTATGAGGAAAAAACTGATAGGCTATTTTGGACAAAAGATCTGCAGAGGAGAAGCCTCTGATATCAGTGGTAGCAAGACTGTGTGGATGCATCAAGACACTGGGACCAGGTGATCAGAGAAAAGAATGGGAGTATACAGAGGTAATGTCTCTGGAATAGGGCACAGCAGGTCCATAGAGAATCAAATGAAGTTAAATTGATATTGGATCCTAAAATGGAGAGACAGTCAAGTTACTTGTGGATGAGGTGATGTGGTCATGATTTGGGAAAAGTTCTGCACATGCTAATCACAACACAGAGAACAGGCATTTGAGAAAGACACAGAATAGGCCAAAAAAAAAAAAAAGCATGAGCAAGGACTTCAGCAGAGGTGTCTGAAGATGCCAAAGTTACAGAGTGTGAAGATATAATGGAATATAATGAAAAATATGGAGAGAGAATTTGAGAAGAATGGTTCCTATTTCCAAAGAAAAAGACTTCTGTTTTTGAAATATCCCAAAGGGTAATTTTGGGCAATTGCTCTTCTGCTTTGAGTGTTCTTGCCTATAAGGAATTGATGGGATCTATTCTGTTACTCTTTCTGTTCAAAGTGTATTTGAGGCTGCTGGACAGGTAAGTGAGAGGACATGTGATACTATAAATAAAGCATGGGCTCTAAAGTCTCCATCAAATCTGTACTGTCTGGCATAGTGGAATGAGTGACCCAGTGCCTACATGTGGAGTTGGACAAAGGTTACTGTCTTTGGTGCAAAACAACAAAGAGTTTAATAATGTTGATTGGTGGAAGCAGTCAAAAAAGCTGAAGTATATTGTCTTTGTAGCCCAAACTGAGGGAGCACGTCAGGCATCTGCATTACATATCTGTAATCCACATGTTGCTTTAAATCATGGGATGCTCCTGGAAACCAAGGGTACTTTTTTCCATCTTTACCTTGAAGTAAGGTTGTAAATCTCCTTTTGGATACAGACTTGACAACAGTTATCCCATGCTTTTGTCAATTTGAGATTGGATTACTTTAATATGCGCTGTGTGTATGAGATTGCATATTGAGACGAGGTTGTTCTATAAACTTATTAAAGAATTAAAATTGTGCAAGAAAGTTTTCAGCTTTTTATAATTTGTGATGTGCCTAGAGTCTGACGTGTGCTAAAAAATAAAACAATATATTTTTTCTTCTAACGTACAATGGCCCAGATTTTCAGCTGGACCTCAGTCCGTGTTGAGGGGTGAAAATGTGCACCCGTATTAAGTGTTAGTACAAATATTAGCAATTAGATAGTCAGCAACCTACCAGTGAGATGGCTTACACATGCACAAACATGTAGTGAGCTGTGTAACAAATACTTGGATCTGCAATTCAGTGATGGCATAAAAATGCAGAGGCAAATATTTGCACTCACTGTATTGCACCTAGAAAAAGAGTAGCCACTTTCAAGAATATGGGCCTATAACATTAAAGTTACTCCAACAATAAAGCTCAACATCAAAAGTTGATGGAACCAAAACTGTTTATCCAGTCTTAGTATTGTGAGTAAAGCATCCTTACTAGCAAAATTACTGCTTGAGTTTTAGTGCTCTGTAAAAGATTGGCAACTTCCATGTTCTAAATTTATGAAAAATTATAAAACTGCACTGCAGAGGAGTCTGCATGTGGATATTTAGAATATATATTTTAAGCATATAATATACATAGTAAACTTAAAAGATAGCACATTCCTATATAGAACCATTTAGTGAAAAACATGAAAACTTTGCCCAATTGCTGAGAATTCACAGCAGAAGTGGCAAAAAGTTTTCAGAGAAGCATCTACTTCGCTGAAAAGACCTATGGACACCCCTCCCCTCAGTTTCCTACACAATTCCACAACACCATGCTATGGGGATCTGACACTCTTCTGTTTAAGGCAGCTGAAGCGACTATATTTCTGGAGTGATCTTTTAGTCAAGAAAAAGCAGAACGAATTGTGTATGTGCAACAACTGGGGTTGGAGTAATGTAAAAAAAGAAATCACAACTGCTGATCCCAGGTAAGACATATAACATTTAAAGAACAAAATAAGAAAAGTCAAAGGGCTGGAATGATTGTAAAGTACAAGAGCATGAGTCTAGAAAGATCAGAAAATTGATGAACAGAGTAGTACCATGTAAGAGAGTAAAATGAAATATAAAGTAAAAATATAAAAATAGTAAGTAGGAGAATATAAAACTATAGGGAAACATTACAGGTGATTAACAATATGAAGGCAAAGTAGAGAAATATTTTAATTATCAAAATTTGATGATCATTTACTGTTTCCGTGTTACAAACTGCACAAACTTTACGAAGGCAAAGGCTTGGTCTACACTACGCGTTTAAACTGATTTTAGCAGCGTTAAACCGATTTAACGCTGTATCTGTCCACACTACGAGGCCCTTTATATCGATATAAAGGGCTCTTTACATTGGTTTCTGTACTCCTCCCCAACGAGAGGAGCAGCGCTAAAATCGGTATTACCATATCGGAGTAGGGTTAGAGTGGCTGCAAATCGACGGCATTGGCCTCCGGGCGGTATCCCACAGTGCACCACTGTGACAGCTCTGGACAGCAATCTCAGCTCGGATGCAGTGGCTAGGTAAACAGGAAAAGCCCCGCGAAATTTTGATTTTCATTTCCTGTTTGCCCAGCGTGGAGCTCTGATCAGCATGGGGAGCAATGCAATCCCAAATCCAAAAAGAGCTCCAGCATGGACCGTACGGGAGATACTGGATCTGATCGCTGTACGGGGAAACAAATCTGTTCTATCAGAGCTCCGTTACAGAAGACGAAATGCCAAAGCGTTTGGAAAAAAAAATCTACAGGCTACACAATGCTGCGTGACAAGCGTAACGGGAAGCCAGAGACTCAAATGGACGCTCATGGAGGGAGGGAGGGGGTACTGAGGACTCCAGCTATCCCACAGTCCCCAGCAGTCTCCGAAAAGTATTTGCATTCTTGGCTGAGCTCCTAATGCCTGTAGGTTCAAACACATTGTCCGGCATGGTTCAGGGAATAGCTCGTCAATTTACTACCCCCCCGCCACGTGAAAGAAAAGGGAAAGAAATTGTTTCTTGACTTCTTTCAATGTCACCCTATGTCTACTGAATGCTGCTGGTAGACACCATGCTGCAGCAGTGAAGAGCAGTATCCGCTCCTCTCCCCTCCCTGGTGGCAGACGGCACAATATGACTGATATCCGTCGTCACCATCAGCCCGTGAGTGCTCCTGGCTTGCCGCAGGTGAGGTCGGCCGGGTGCGCCTGTGTAAAAATAGGAATGATTTCTGGTCATTCCCAGTAGATGGGACAAAACGGCTGGTAACCGTCCTCATCATAGCAACTGGGTGCTGAGCTCAATCAGCCCCTTCCCTTTCATGTGAAAAGAAAAGATTCTGTACTGCCTGGACTATCATAGCAGCGGGATGCTGGGCTCCTCTCCCCCGCACCGCTTAATGTCCTGCCTGGACTGTCATAGCACCGGGAGGCTGCCTCCCCTTCATTTTATCTCACTAACAAGTCACTGTTTCTTATTCCTGCATTCTTTATAACTTCATGACACAAATGGGGGGGGACACTGCCATGGTAGCCCAGGAAGGTTGGGGGAGGAGGGAAGCAACGGGTGGGGTTGTTGCAGGGGCACCCCCCATGAATGGCATGTTGCTCATCATTTCTGCGGGATCTGACATGGAGCAGCTGTGCTCTCTGATACACTGCTTCTCTAGTACACTTGCCCCATATTCTAGGCAGGACTGACTCTATTATTAGAAACCATAAAGGAGGGATTGACTCGGGGAGTCATTCCCAGTTTTGCTTTTGCGCCCCCGGCCGATCTCAGCCAGAGGCACCCATGATAGCAGCAGACAGCACAGACGGACAAATAACCGTCATATCATTGCCAATTTACACCGGCAGCAGGTGGTACAGAACGACTGGTAACCGTCTCGGCTATCATACAAAAGCAAATGAATGCTGCTGTGTAGCACTGGAGTATCGTCTCTGTCCGCTGCATCCAGTACACATACGGTGACTGTAAAAAAAAAAAAAAAAAGCTGAAAGGGCTCCATGGTTGCCGTGCTATGGCGTCTGTCAGGGCAATCCAGGGAAAAATGGCACGAAATGATTGTCTGCCGTTGCTTTCCTGGAGGAAGGAATGACTGACGACATTTACCCAGAACCACACGCGACAATGATTTTTGCCCCATCAGCCACTGGGCTCTGAACCCAGAATTCTAAGGGGTGGGGGAGACTGCGGGAACTATGGGATAGCTACGGAACGCTCCGGAAATCAACCCTAGCCTCGGACCATGGACGCACACCGCCGAATCAATGTGCTTAGTGTGGCCGCGTGCACTCGACTTTATACAATCTGTTTTATAAAACTGGTTTATGTAAAATCGGAATAATCCCGTAGTGTAGACGTACCCAAAGTGGCTGCTCCAAAGGTAGCTTATTGTAATGTGATCCAAAACATCAGCAAATGTAGTAGACTTAAATGGTATGAACACAGTAAGATGGAACATTGCACTCACTCGCTTTGCCTGACACTTTCAAATGCCTGGCAGTGGGAGACAGAACCACTACAATTTCAAACGCTCACAGACAGATCCTGTATTTGATTATGATGAGATAAAAGGTCAACCACAAACTTTAAGATTCTATGAATTCTTTAGGTGGTACTCTTTCAATTTCAAACTAAAACCAACTATAAAGGGAAAAAATACAATAGTCTATTGTCATAAAGTGTATTTGCCCATTATTTTCCAACCTTTTACTAGGCTAATTGATAAGAATGTGAAATGAAATTTTCAGTAGGCATTAATATATTATGTTATTAGGTGAAACAGTTCTGATGAGTTGGATATCCTGAGATCTGCACTGCTTATACCTTCATCAGCTCAATTACATGTTTCTCACCTATTTAATAAAGCTTGACATATCTCTATTAATTGAAGCGTTTCCATAGTTTATTTCCTTATATTCTATACCAAGTTTCATACAGTGAATGAGAGACTTGTATCAGAGAGGTCTCCTGAAACAGAGCAAGACTCCAAAGTAAATGGAGATGGATCATCAGATGGGACAATGTAATGATATCAAAAATGGAAAGACAGGGGATTGGAATATTATGAAGTTAAAGAAACAAGGGAATGAAAGTGATTGAAACTGGAATGATAGGTAACCTACTGTAAGTGGTGTGAAAGCGTAACAGTAGGGGACTGGAATAATCAGATATGGTAACGACCTAACAATGGAATGCTTTCAAATTGAAGCACCTCAAAAGTGAAATGATCTTAGAGCAGAATAATCACATTTACCTCTGGGAATAAAATTTAAAGGTTAAAAAAAAGTTTGAAAAACTAAAACTTTGAGGTTTATGCAGATGGAACTGCAAAAAGAAAAGATCCATTCTCGCTAAAAGTGGGAAAAGTAAAAGGGGCAGGGTGAGAATTGATGGCAGAATACAAAGGGGAAAGGTTGACTGAAACCGTGCATAGCTGAAACTCCTCTTCTTTCGTAGGGCAGAACTGGAGGAGGGAGAAAGCTGACTGTACTGGGGAATACTCATATTTCTAATTTAACTCAGCTTCAATCCTTATTCTCTTCCATTACACAAAATTTTATTCCTCTTTCCTCACAGGCCCCAGAAAAGAGATATAAAAGGATTTGGGTGTATTTAAGTTTGTGCAAATAATTTAAATCCTAAAATGAAATAGGTACTAGAATAACATTAAATGGGAATGATCGTGTACTGGACTGCTATATGAATACACTTTTTAAGAACACCTGACTTTTGTTTTCTGCTTGCTATTTTAAGATCAAAGAGTGATTCAAATGCTAGAAAATCCTACTGATATTAAGCCCATTTGTTCCAAGAGTCTGGATTTGCTCTTAAGAAGCAGAATATTTTCATAAGTGAATTCAGACTGTTAATTCAATGGGATTGTTATCATTAGAATTTACACTTTCATTATGCTTTAATGGAAGGGGTGGGAGAGGAAGTGATGACAACTCCCTCCCACAAAACCCCAAATGGTAGGATACTTACTTCCCCATCCTCATTTGTCAACTTTCCGCCTTATTCAACTGGCAGCAGGGGGAATTGTAGGAACGGCATAACCACTCATTATCCCCTATTCAGGAACTGCTTTTTTTTTTTTTCAGTCTTTCAATTTTTCATAGAAACCTGGTAACTAATTTGTTTTTCTAAAACTGCTATGGACAACTTTACAACTTGAAATTTTCCTTCTTCTCTCGAATCTACAAAATTAAATGGAATGTCTTTTGATATTCACTGTCAATATTTGATATGCAGTGTCATCGGCCAACGAAAGTACACATGGCCAACAGATGTACAAAGTTTTCTGGCATTAACTCACAGTGAATCATGCCCGTGTACTAATACTTAAAGTCACAGAGGTGCGGCCAACCAATCCAATGGAAAGACACAAGAACAAACAGAGACCTGAGTTTGATTTCCAACTGCATTCTCGTGCTCCTTGCTCGGCACTATTAAACAGGCAACACTAACTCTCACGGAGGTAGAGGAAGTAAGAGCATGAAGTTGGTTCAATAAAGATCCCTCTGATCAATTAAGGAGCTGTGTTCACTGGCTCTGAAAGGACTTTCAAGCCCATCCATATTTAAATAGGAGGATGTTGGCCATGTTATAGAGGATGTAGTGTCAAGTTAGGGGGAAAATGAGGATCTTGAGGGCTCTGACAATGATGTATAAGACCTCAACTTCTATGAGCAAACAAAGGTACAAATGTTTCCACACTAATATTGAGATCAGAGGGAATACAGAATATGCAGTGCTGTCACAATTTCACCGTAACTCTTGCAATAAGTGGCATTTGTCTAAAAAGTTCCAACTCCTGAGTCCTGGCTTTTTCATGAGAATCTCAACACTCATTAAAAATAAGAAAAGCTGGAACTGAGACTCAAGTATAACTTAAAGGCTCAAAAACCAAAGACAAATAAAAAGAACACTTAAAAAAAGAATCTAATGAGTATTAAGATAATCTCATTAATTTTGGTCTGTCATATGATTTTTGGAAGTGTGGGGCTGACAATACTAAATATGCAAACAATTAAATAATGAAAAGAATTAAACATGTATGTATTACATTATTTTGTTGTCTAGTTTGTTTGTTAGTTGATTCAAAATGATCCATGTTACTTTATCTTCTGGCAAATCATAAATGCTGGAGGAAAATAATACCAATAAAATTATATTTGCACAAAAATCTGCTAATATGAAAACACTGTTGTGGTGCCTAGGCACATGACTTCTTCATGCTTCATAATCCACCTGAGGCATGAAAAGTAGCTACAGTGCCTGCTTATTGCATGTCCTGTCCAGTGTTATTACTTGCCTCACATATTATAAAATGTTTTAAACGTAACGGATTCCCTGAAATCCATCTAGTTTTAATTCCAGTTATTTTGGGGGTTTATTATACCTAAGCATATATACACGCATAGTCTGAATCTCCTCACACTTGTATTAGCGAAAATCAGGAACAGATTTCAGAAAAGTGAATATTTGTGTGAAACATTTCACACAGTTGTAGTTCTGAGGCCCTGATGAGTGGATTCCATTGAAGCCAGTGGTGATCTAAGTGGGCACAGCTGTCCACCCATGTGGGATCAGGGCCATAGAGTGAAGTCCTCACCCATGGAATTCAATGGGGATTTTGCCAGTGACTTCAAGGGGGTTAGAGTTGGACCCTCAGTCTTTTCTGCTATGCAGTATAGTGATGGTGTGTCATATGCCAACAATTGTTTTTTAAATTGTGTTTCATAAAGTTGTGACTAAATACCTCTTCTAACTAAGTAGACTGGTCTGTTGTATTTATCTGTCCTCCCACAGTGGTAATGGCATTGGGATTATGTTTACGAATGAGAATTTTCTGTAACCATGGTAAGAAAACATTGCAGTTAGGACAGATTTTTTTATATTTAAAAATCAACACAGACTCAGAATAGCAGCAATGCTGGTGTTCTTTACATCAATATATTGGTCAATTTACAGAGGCTTTCAAAAACTTTAGGGGTACTTACTTTATATGTAATTGTTATACACATAACTGCCTATTAGTTTAGCTCCTGTTAAAAAAAGTGGTAACTTCCTCTGTCTATTTTTTCCCCACTTCTATGCTTTCCTCCTTGAATAAACATCATAAAACATATTTTTCTACAAACACATAAAATACATATACTATCACAACATATATTCTTGAAAACAGGATATTAGTAAGTATTATAAACAGTACATCCAACAAATACATACAATGCATGGATGCTTTTATATCTATGTGATAAATGATAGAGCGATATGATACACATATCTACCAAACACCCTTGTCACCTCATCTGCTCTCTGCCCACTAATGCACATCCTCCAGGCCTTAATCTAAAATTCAAACTGTTGAGCAAGTAAAAAAGGTGTAATTCTTTTCTAAATAAATCAGCCACAGAAATATTTACTCTTCCCCCCTCCCCACCCACAAATTAAGCTAGCTCAAGGACCAAGACAAGCAGAATTCAGTTCTGAGTCAATAACAGCTTTTAATATGTAAAAATGTCAAAAATGTAAAGTCTGTTACCTTGCATCCCTGTAAATCTGACACTAGTTCACCATGGGCCTACAACTAGAGTAACTTCACATTTGGGAAGAGAAGGAAGAAACAATCCTTTGGCATATTGATTTAGATAAAAAAATAATTACTGAAATATTAGAGGTGTTTGAAATGCTAAAATAGCACACAGATATCCACAGTGAGTATTATCAAAATATTTTATAGTATATACAAGATTTGTGGTAAGGTGGAACTTTTACATGTAGTCCATTGGAGATGGGGTTTGAAGCTAAATTGTTGTAGAGATTGGATTCAATGCTGTTGAAATCTGGAATGCTGTTGTCAGGAGATATTGGTTCCAACTAGTGGAAATCCCGCAGATCAGATCAGCTGCTTTCAAGGGATTTACATAACCTTTTACTGGACCACAACGAGAAACTATGGTGGTCACGTATCAAAACATTTCAGTTGCCTTATGTAACTAAATAACTTTACCTCAGAATTTGTCATGTTTTAGATATTCTCTATGCTTAGGAAGCATAAGGAATCCTGCAAATATCAAAATTATATCATCTTATTATCTAAGGCAAAATTGGAAAGCATGCCCTTCTAGTTTTGGATCTACTCAAAATCAAAGTTGAAGGAGCAAGTTCAGATCAAAAGATCTAAATAATTTCTCCATCCCCTAATACTGTACACATAAGTAATTACAAACTGCAAAGAATGCATTTGCCAATATATGCATACCCAAAGCATGCAAATATTAGCTGATGAACACACACCTGGCACTGCTTTACTATGTTTATAACATGGTTAATTTGGGCTATTAAAACAATTAATATGAAACTACAAAAACAAAGAGCTCAACTATAGTATATTTATTTGATACAACTACAAAATATAACACAAACATATTTATAGTTGCAAATAATTGGATGCTCTTGGCAGTAAGATAGCAATTTCTATTTTCTCTAGTAGTCAGCATTTTCCAATTAAAACACTAGCAAGCTGTATCAAATAAGCTGTGTATGAAGTGTGAGTTTTAAATTTCCTTTAGTTTCCTCTCCTCTTCTTTCAATCTCTTAATTCTTTCTTGTCTCTCTGGGATGTCTTGTCCTCTCCACTCTCTGTCCCCTGATTCTCTTAACTAATGCCTGCCCATCCTGCATCAACAGGAAGCATTGTTAATTGGATCAGCAGGGATGAAAGACAGTGCCTGGAAGGTGTGTGTGTGGGGGGGAGAGGGAAGCAAGAGCGTGTGCTTGATAAGGCAGAAGAAGGTCCCTTCTCTAAAGGTGGGCCCGCCTCTCATTGGATGGGCTGGAAGGACCAGCTGGGTTGACTGGCTCTTTTGTGCTCTCCTCTCCCTTGTCTATTTAAATTCTTCCTGGGCTTTTTGAGTATCTTATTAGTCCCATTAAGTGCTGTCAAATAACTTTGTCCAGGATGCCAGAAGAAAGGAGACACGTGGAGTTGCAGGTGTGACAATGCTAATTTCTGGTGCCCCCAATAGCCATTGTTCAGTGTGGATAAAAACTAAAAGACCAGTCTCCAGAAGTACGTGGCACCCAAGATTTCACTTGTAGACCCTTGTTCTTAAAGGAGAAAGGGAGACCTGAAGTCTGTGTGGACTGGTTATATGGACTGGTTATTGGTTAAACGGTGGGAGCTCTGTAAGTCCATACTGGACCCAGTTAAATGCCTTGTATATGGGCGGGGGTGGGCATGTAGCACTCCTCCCCAGTATTAAATTACTGAAGTTGTGACCTGCTGCTTAGATCCATCCCTGTATCCGTTCATTCACCTGCATGCCCTGAACAACAGGCAGAAGCACACTTTCAAAAGAGTCATTGTGGATAGTCCTGATGCAACCAAATACTCCAGAGCTCAAGATTTGAGCCTGTATTTGAAAACATTAATGCATTTTGAGCAATCAGTGTTTTATAACCATAATTCAAAATATTTGTTTCTTCTTTCCCTTTTTTGCCTCAAACTGTAGCTACAGTATGCAATATTTTTTTGCCATGACCATGTCTATACAACACACTCATATCCATACAACCACAGATATGCACAGATAGATGCACATTGTACACAACACACGTAAACACATCTGCCAAACCGTTACAAACCAACTCTAATAGCAAGTGTCATTCTCTTCTGTAAAATAGCTGTTTTTAACACACATGATCTAACTCTTGTTTGCTCTTTAAAGTTTTATTGTCTTGGCATTTTATACAGGAGGAGAGCATTAGCATACTCAGGAGAACTGCTAAAAGTAAAAAGCCTCAAGCTACCTAATGTATGGTTGATAGCATAAAGCAAGGGATATAAAAACTTTTGTCTGATTGCTCACTTTACTTATTTTAGAGCAGAGTTACTCTCAAGAGCATATATTCATCTTCTTCTTCTAGTTTTATTACTTCTTTTGTATTATTTAATACATTTAAAGACACTTCTAAAAGACAAATTTTTCCATTTTGAAACAGTAACGGTTTGGAACCTGATAAAACACATTAACGTTCACAGTGTTTTTTTCCCCTCTCAAAGGTGATGCAGTACATGTGTAACAAAGTAATTAGATGCATAGTAAATAAATATTTCTACATGATTATATGTAGATATCTATATATCAATCAAAACAAAACCAAACTACCCCACCCCAGCAAATCTTTTATCTGTTAAAGGTCAAATCCTATAGTAGAAGAAAAACAGAGCTTAGTCTAAATTACTAATATAGCTAAACAGCACTGTATTAGAGATTAAAATAAACATAAAATGTGAAAGAGAAAGCAATGAAAAAGGCAAATCAGGTCAGCTTTTTTAAATACAGGAATAACTGAGAACATAACTGTACATATTCCAGTATACATTTAAAAAGATCATCTTATGGTGAACTTAAATCTAAGTCTATTTAGATATCATATTCCTAATTATTATATAAGTAACCTGGGAAACCGTACCTTCAAGGTACATGTTTTACTATTTAGTAAACAAAAACTGCTACATTTGACATCACTGATTAAGGCCAGGCATTTCTAAAGCTTCATACTCATTTCTGAAATCCACAATACATCAATTTTTAATACTTCCACTCTCTCAGCTCCATTAAAAAGATGGTAGGGGAAAGATTTTAAAGTAATTAATGATATAGTTAGCTGCTAAATATTAATAGGAATCGTAGTCTTGCATAAAATATAACATATAAACCTTGCCAATACAGACGCACCAGTAATTAAAGTTGAATATGTAATTACACTGATTTATAAGACAGGCAAAAAGTTACACTTTATTAGCTTCTATGTAAACTGTAGGTAACAGTTAAACTTTGCATTTTACGGTTTATATAAATGGGCAATATCTCCACTACAGTTCATAAATGGTTTAGAGACCTGTGGTGAAAATTACAACTAATTCCACATGAAAATTCTTACTGTACCTTACAGCCAGAACTGTGACAATGACCACGCACCCACAGATACATCTTTCCATAGACTCCAATATTATATGCTTGGTAGTGAGGAAAAAATGGTACTAAATAATATTTATACAGAGGGGCCCTAAAGCATGGCACCTATACAGCAAATAGGCTTCCTATGAACAAATGAGTCTCAGGAGCCATTTTAATGTTTAGTTTTCAAGTTAGTTTTTACTTACCTGTGCTTCAAAGAGCTTTTCAGTAACTTGGAGTTTCAAAAAAATGCATACTTTTTTTCTAAAAACTCTGCTAACCACTCACTTACATGTGAGGCTGGGGAGAGCAGCCCGGACTGCTATTTCCATTACTGTCAATGTGATCCAGTGAACCATTGAGATCTTCATGGACTGCCTGCAGTAAGCCACTGGATGCGTTATTTATCAATCCTGGGTTACTAAGCAAAGGTAAACTACTCTCTGCCAGTGCAGCCTAGCAAAATAAATAAGATATAGAATTCTTAGCCCATTTATCTACAAAACAGTTTTCAAATGTATATACACGTGTACACACATGCAAACAGAACCTCATTTTGTACAGTGCAAACAATGATCAGAAGTTTTTGTACCATTCACAGTTATTTTCACATGTTGGTTACAATGGTATCTACATTACCGGTTTACTATTTGTGTTAAATGTGTTGAACTATCAGATATGCTATGGCATGCACAGTGCATTCTGTCTTCAAACTATTTCTAACTTTGAATTACACTAACCCTTGTACTCTTCCACACAATGCACGGTTCCTTTGTAATGTAGGCAGCTGCTATACTTCTAAAAATGACCAGAACTTAACTCAAAATAAAAAAGTCCTGACATTTGCCTCTTATGCATAAAAATTATATATTATAATTAAATTTTAAAGTTTTTGCCATGAGCACCATGTTCCCCAACACTATGATGTGAAATCATTTATGACAGCTTGGATAAATATTAATGCATATCCACATGCATTTGCAAAAGCTTCTATCAATCTAACATTTGCAGCAAAACTGAGTGTTCCAGATTTTGCCACATGGTGTCCTTCTTGCTTCTTCACATCAAAAGTAGCATGAATTAGAACAGTACTTCTTGCAGTGCTAGGTAATACAACTTACTTGGATGATACGCCCAACTATTAAGAATGACCACAATGCCCATATAAACATAAATGCGGATAGTTCTACTCCTAATATAACAGCAAAGAAAGTACGCCCCACATAAGAACATAATGAATACGTGAAAGGAAAGAATAATTTAGGATTTTTACCTGCAAGCTTGCATTAAGAGCTGCTCCATAGCCTAAGCTGGTGGGTATATTTTTCACTAATGTTGGGCTTCTGAAAATAAATGATTTTTCAAAGTTTAAAAAAAGGCAGGGATGCTGGGTGGCTCAGTGGGTTAGTGCACTGGATTTTCAGCTCAGAAGAGCAGGGTTTCAAATGAAAAACTAAAGGAGGTGTGTGGGTGTGAGGGGTTCAGTCTATTAGACTACAGTGATTTATTTATATCACAAACCCAAACTATTCACTCTAATTTGACCCACATGGAACTCTGCTCAAGAAAGAAGGCCAGCAGTGAAACATGAGGGTTTATTCTGATCTGGACTGAGATACTCTGGCCAAGGTGGCTTGTGAAGTTTGCACAGTG
>NC_044322.1:317860867-317868367 GCF_007399415.2 Gopherus evgoodei | reverse complement strand
CGCAACTTTGGCTAGGGAAAAGAAAAAACTTTTATAGCCTTTCTTATGTTAAAAGGTCAGAGAAAACAAATAACACTTCATCTTTTTGTCAATAAGAGAATTGAGGTCACAGTTGCATCGACAGTAACAAGTTACTAAGACCATAAATTAGAAGGCCCATAGTGTCTCTTTAAAGTCCTGTAGACACTGTTAGCAATGGACTAGTGCCAACAGCTGTGAAGGGGTGAAGGGTCTTCAAAGCACAGTGCCTGCCAGGATTGTCTACACACTTCATCCTTTCCCACTGAGGTCCAGTTAGTGCCCCCTGCAATCTGCCATCATCAATCTAATTCAATAGAGTGACAGAGACCAGGCAGTGTGAAACGCTGAACTCTGCCATTGAGTCGGCATCTACACTGCACTGGGTCTCATTACAACCGATGGACCTTACTTTTCTATCAGTCAGACAAAGCAAAAAAATGGCATAATTGGTCACACTGCAAGCAGAGTCTTCAGTTGGACTGTTACGTTGCAGCAGACCCTCTGTAAATTGTAAACAGCCCTTAAGAAACCTTTACATCTGCTTCCAAAAACATTTCATGTTCTTTACAAAACCTGTGTTTTATTTGGATTCATGAATGATTTTCACATCATTCAAAAATACAAAATATTTGTCTTTTCAGATTCTAGTGATCTTGCCACATTAAAAAAAAACAGAGAAAAGTGTTTTAAAATGTTGAAAAGGCTGATAAAATGTAAATAGATACAAAGAAAAATATCTATTGTTTTACACAGTAAGACAAAGTAAAAAGAACTACCACTTAAAAGTTCTGTTCTATTTACATTAATTTGGATACCGACAAAATGATTACTGTGCTTGTGGAAATAAGAAATCAGTTAGTGGTTCATCGTTGTTTTCTTAGGGGTTTCTAAAGCTTTCTTGCATGAATTTTGTGTTAAATTAGTTCAAATGCTAGAGCTACAATACAAAATTAGGAATGTATTAAAGTGGACAACTGGACTAGCTCATTATATAGAGCAACAAAAAATTGGTTCTGTACTACCTGTGCTACTGTAGATATTTTGCCTTTACTCCTACATAGAAGAAAGTACACCTCTACCCTGATACAACACTGTCCTCGGGAGCCAAAAAATCTTAACGCATTATAGGTGAAACCACATTATATCAAACTTGCTTTAATCCGCCGGATTGTGCAGCCCCCTACCCCAAGCACTGCTTTATCACATTATATCTAAATTCGTGTTATATCGGGGTAGAGGTGTACTACATATAATTTGGACAGTGCATCTTTAATTAAAAACACACTTGAGGCAGTGGAACAAAAAGATTTTTTTCTAGGCTTTATGTTATATGCACCACACTTTAGAAATATACCATTTGCCATGATGTAAAACTAAGAAAAAAAGGCCAGATGAGCTAACATTAAGCCTGTAAGCTCTGAGCTTCTAAAAGCAACTAGAGCTTCATTTGGGTTTGTAGTTCATATACATCATGGCAAAAAAATTAGATGATTATATTTTCTCGTAAATATTTTTGGTTTCTGGTATTAAAATACAAAAGAACCAAATAGCATTAGTTTTGTAAAGAAGAAACAAAAAATGTGTACACAAAATGTGTCCATGTTACATCAATAACATCATTTACCAAAGTCAAGAAATGTAAATAGTTCTATATCTTTCCTCTGCAAGTGCATCACTTCTTCATTTATGAACAAACACAAAAGAGTGATGACCAATACTAGGCTGTGATCCTGTTGTTCTGCAGCACTCCATGATACAAATGACTCCAAACATAGTGGATATAGCCCCGGATAACAACCCCTTGCAGCCCATAGTGGTGGCATGGCTGAGGGAAAGGTAATATGGCTGCGATTGTCCCTGAATGCTGGTGGTCTCTGGCTGCTGCAGTGGTTTCTCAAGTCTTTCAGTTCATTCTATCCCTGTGTCAGAAGATAGGACCAGAACAAAGTGGCTGTAGGATTGGGGGACCCCCGTGAGCACTCCTTGACTATAGCTGAAGATTTGGCCCAACATCTTTAAACAACAGTTCTGCAGTTGTGATGACCACAAAGGGAGGTTTGCCTGTGCCAGGACTAGAAGATGGGATCCATCTATATGCATGACAATGCTTCCTCCTGGACTGAGTCAGAATAGCTCAACTGAGTATCACAGAAATCTTTTGTTGATGAAGATTCTACAGTAGCTTAAGTGCTAAGACACTGTGCATTGTACACTAAGTACCTTAGCCATAGTGCAGCTATTCTGGTGGCAGGTGTAAAACAGAACAGCAGTTGATAAACCCTGTGTTGCCAGGCATTTGTTACAGTGCTTTACAGATTCAAAGTGACATACACATATCAACTAAGTAATTCCCCCAATATTAACTACCTCACAAGTGTGCTGTTGCCCCAATATAGAGTTGGGAAAACTGAGACATGAAATAGGGGAGGTGACTTGCCCAAGGCCACCGAAGAAGTCATTGTCAGAGTTAAAATTAGGCTCAATCCACTAGACGATGCTGACTTCAGAAAACTGCTGTGAGTTTCAAAACATGAAAGTATTTAACAAAGTCTTAGAAACATTCTAAAACCTTCTTATGAACATCAATAAATCGGAGTCAAGAGACACAGGCCTTTTATCCTAGAGCCATTGAGACAGGCGCTTTAAAGAAAATGAAAAATAAATAGATAATATGACCATGTAACAAACCTGTATTTCTAACTGCTGAACCACTTGCATTTGCACTCGACACTGAGCGGTGCTTCTGTCATCCAATGCATGTTCATTGTTAAGGTGCCTAGTAAAGAAAGAAAATACTAATAAAATACAGGGTTAAGGTGAGCATAATTTCTTTATTAATCAAATTTGCTTCTCCTGTGGATGGGACGTTCATTAATGTCAATGGAACATTTGCAAAAAGCTCCAAGTTGAACATGCCTAATATAAAACTATGTAAGATAACTATCAGTTCTGTGATCCATAGTGTTCCCAGCTGATAAATGCTAAGGGCCCAATTCTCCTGTGTGTTGAGGTTACTCTGCACATCTCTGCCAGCACAAAGCAGCCCTTAAGCCAGACTACCTGTCTACTAACAGATTTCTCCTATAAAAGGGATCCTTGAACGGCACAGAGCCAACACAGTGATTTCTACACTACCTCCACACCCTGCTGCTTGTATAAGTAAGTGGCCAGTACATCCTTAGATTCCACTGATCCCCAGCTGCTGTAGTGACTCCTTCAGGCTGTCCTGAATTAGTGCAGCCCTCATGATGCTTTCTTCATATGCTTTTCTGTAATTCTTTTTTTTGTTTGTTTTTTGTTTTTTATGATCTGGCATAACAAATACTAAGGAACAGCAAGCAATAGTAGAATCTCAATGATTTGCACTAATAATCCCCAAAAGAATTCTCAGAACAGAATAGAACTGATGCAGCTCCACAATCAAGGATCAGCTGGGAAGGGTGAGGCACTGGCAAAGGACAATTGCATACCTAGTATGCACTGCAGAGCGATTCCCCCTGGCAGTCTGTTGGAGCAGGGTCCAGGATGTGACCATTGGACCAGAAATTATGCAAATCCAAAACCAAATCTCCTGTATGGGGGAAGGAGCACATAGTGGCCATGAGGCGGCCAGTAAGCTGGGCACAGCCTAGGGACTTGAGAGATTGTCTCTCTGAAGGCACCACTGCACAAGGCAGGAGACGGGAGAGTTGAGTTCAACTCTTAGGGAAAATTATGTCTCCTCCCTCCAAATTGTGGAAGGCCCTGTTTATAGCACATTGGCTGCATGATATGGGTTTTCTCTTTTCACAACAGCGTAGAGAAGGTTTGGGGAGCAGGACAAGGAAGAAATGGAGGCTAGGTCATTGGCTCTGCAAAAATGTGGATTCGCTGGCTATTTCTCCTGCAGACCAGAGGTCAAGAGCTGCAGGAACTATTGCGCAGCATCATGGCCACAGATACCACCATCCATGCCCTGGGAGAAAGATAATTCCCTCCCTCCTTTCTTCCAAATTCCTCATTGTAGTTGCTTGATTCTTTTGCTGTAGGTAGGATTTGCCTCTTAGGGCTTGTCTACATCAGAAAGTTGCAGCGCTGGTGAGGGAGTTACAGCGCTGCAACTTAAGAGGTGTACACATCTGCAGGGCACCACCAGCGCTGCAACTCCCTGTTTGCAGCGCTGGCCGTACTCCCGTTTTGTCTCGGGTGTAGAGGATCCAGCGCTGGTGATCCAGCGCTGGTAATCAAGTATAGACACTTACCAGCGCTTTTCTTGACCTCCGTGGAATAAGCAGGTATCCCAGCATACCTGAGGAAGCCTCTGGTAATCAAGCTGGTCTCCTTTCCCGGTTTGCTCTCTCGTTCCCCGAACCCCAAGCAAGCAGGTCTCCTTCCCTGAGGTTTGCTGGGTGGTTCCGGGAACGCGAGAGCAAACCGCAGCGAAGCTGGTCTCCTTTCCGGGTTTGCTCTCGCGTTCCCCGAACAAGCAGGTCTCCTTCCCTGCGGTTTGCAGGGTGGTTCGGGGAACGCGAGAGCAAACCATGGCGAAGCTGGTCTCCTTTCCCGGTTTGCTCTCGCGTTCCCCGAACCTCCGTGCAAGCAGGTCTCCTTCCCTGAGGTTTGCAGGGGGTTCGGGGAACGCGAGAGCAAACCGCGGCGAAGCTGGTCTCCTTCCCCAGTTTGCTCTCGCGTTCCCCGAACCCCCCTTGAAGCCGCCCAACAGCGCTGCAGTGTGGCCACATCTAACACCACTTGCAGCGCTGGTTGCTGTAAGTGTGGCCACTCTGCAGCGCTGGCCCTATACAGCTGTACTAATACAGCTGTAACAACCAGCGCTGCAAAATTTTAGATGTAGACATGGCCTTAGTGAACAAACAATGAAAAAGCAGAGGATATTGCATCTCTCCCTCACCACAGTTCTTTGTTATTATTGTAACTTTAGTTTTTTAAAAGGAGAATAGAAATCACAATTTTTGTTATGCTGATGATGGGATTTGCATATGAGTGAGGTTTGACGGAGAGGTTTTACTACTAGTGCAAGAGGCATGGGGAAAAGAAGTATGACATTTTAGTTTTAGATCAAGTAGTTTTGTGTGAAACTAAAAGTAATGATTTAAATATTGGAGAGAATTATTTGCAATAAGCTTAAGTTTCACCAAAAATGGATTCAAAGACACACTGTCTCCTTTCACCTGAGGCCACAAAGCTTGTGGCCCTTAATTTTAAACTGCATCCCGCTAACTTTTTTGCAGGTGCAAAAATGGAAGCTAGAGCCTTAGAAATAAGACTCGTATATTTAGAGTGTGTTCTTTTGTTTTCTAACATTTTTATTTAAAAGAATCATTTCACTTCTCCAACCAAGTATGTTCATCTGATAAAATGAATTGTCAAAAATTCTCATTTTTTTATGATGGGTTCATTTCCACTGATTTTGAAATTAGGATAAATAGATAATCAGCTAATTAATGAATACATTTACTGAATGGCCTTTCACAACATCTTCATTACACAGGCATATCTGTATTCTTACAATGTATGTGGTTTATTAACACAATATTCATTTTTAACATGTTTTCAGGTAATTTATTACAAAGTTGACATACTTACTAGTTTCTATATAAAGTGGGTACAGTAATTCTAAACCTAATGCATATCTGTGTCAATTTTAAAATGAAAATGAAAAACAGAGAGAGATAGAGGGCATGTGTGTGTGAGCATAGCACCACACACCTGCTTGAGATGACTGCATACTCATTACTATGTATTACTTAATACAGCACCAAATGTTTGCATGACACTTTACAGCATAGAGAAAGACAGAGTCCCATCTCTGAGGAACTTAAAATATAACAGGAATGTGCAACGTGGAAGAAGGAAGTCCAGTATAAAAGCAATTTCAGTATGATGATCACCTGGGAGGCTACAGCACGTGTTAAGGTTTACAAAGTAATCTCCTGATACCAATGAGTGCCAATACAACATTTATGTCATTATGTCCATCATATAGTTGTTTATGTTTTGTATTTTTGAGAAAAATTATTTTAGGAAAGTGATAAGAGCTTGAAAATTTTTAGTAGGATGATTTTCTCTTATCCCTTTTCCTGTGAAGACTAGTTTTTTTATTTCTCATGAATGTTCAGGAAGTGTAGTGACAGAAAAAATAGGTCTAATATATTTTAAAGACCTCTAAAATATCTTTTTGGCTCTAAATTTAGGGTCTAATATCTTGCAATCTGCCAGGACTAGACATAAATTTTGTACCTCTGGAAGGCTGTGAGTCTATCCAAAGTATACGTTTTTTGTTTCTTGCCTTGCAGATCGAGTTATCAGAAAACTTCCTGAAGTTTGGAATGTTAGAAGAAGTCCCAACTGAGGTAGATTATTGGTCTGAAAGTGGGTGATGAGATGAAAGGGGCAAAATAAATGCAACTTACTTCATGATTTTGTACTTTAATACATGGTTGAACAAGTAAAGGGATTTTTTCCCCAGTTATCCTGGTGACAAATTTGATATGAAACTTTTATTAACTACACATATTTGTATAAGAAAGAATTAATATAATAAGTAATGCACACTGTAATTAAAGTGCACTAATGATACATTATTAATATAAATAATATGATTTGAGTGTCTTAAAACAGACAAGAGATTAAAAAGCTTGAAAATACAGTGGGATAGATTTTAAATGGGTCAAAATGCACTAGATTTTTGCAGATGGATCTGGATTCTGTAATGCAAAAGATACTGTAGCTTTGTAAGTGAGAACAGGTGTGTTGTAAACAAGACACGAGAAGTCATTCTTCCGCTTTACTCTGCGCTGGTTAGGCCTCAACTGGAGTATTGTGTCCAGTTCTGGGCACCGCATTTCAAGAAAGATGTGGAGAAATTGGAGAGGGTCCAGAGAAGAGCAACGAGAATGATTAAAGGTCTTGAGAACATGACCTATATGAAGGAAGGCTGAAGGAATTGGGTTTGTTTAGTTTGGAAAAGAGAAGACTGAGAGTGGACATGATAGCAGTTTTCAGGTATCTAAAAGGGTGTCATCAGGAGGAGGGAGAAAACTTGTTCACCTTAGCCTCCAATGATAGAACAAGAAGCAATGGGCTTAAACTGCAGCAAGGGAGATTTAGGTTGGACATTAGGAAAAAGTTCCTAACTGTCAGGGTAGTTAAACACTGGAATAGATTGCCTAGGGAAGTTGTGGAATCTCCATCTCTGGAGATATTTAAGAGTAGGTTAGATAAATGTCTATTAGGGATGGTCTAGACAGTATTTGGTCCTGCCCTGAGGGCAGGGGACTGGACTCGATGACCTCTCGAGGTCCCTTCCAGTCCTAGAGTCTGAGTCTATGAGATATGGTTTCAGCAAAGATTCTAGTGGACGTTTACCTATATCAATTAACCTCTGCGTAAATTGGCACTCTTGTCAGTCTCTGCTTACAAGAAGTCCATGACTAAAATAGCAGTGCTACAGGTCAGGAGGGAGGTGCACTGGAAGAG
>NC_044322.1:317833367-317855867 GCF_007399415.2 Gopherus evgoodei | reverse complement strand
TAGTTTTAGTGACTGTGGATTATAACAAGAGACCTAACAGACGGACTGTGAAAGGGGTGCCCAAGAATTAACATCACTATATCCTGGAAGGATAAAGTATTTATAAAAATCAGTTGCCTAAAAGGCTTGAGTTAAGTTGCCTAAAATTCTTAGTATCGATAATGCTTACAATAATATGTGTAGTATATAGTTATTTTTCTCATGGAATCACTAACAGTAGTTTAAAAAAAATCCTTCACAATGCGTAACTTCTTTAATCTACAAACAGATACGGTATATAGCAAAATCATTTTTATATAATAGCACAAAATGCTTTTAAAATTACACTGTAAAGTATTCATAAATAGTCATTCACCACGAGTGAGAGAAAATATAAAGTACGCTTTAGAAGTTAATAACAGTTATTTCCCTGAAACTGCAAAACTGTAAGAAAAATGGAGGAAGGAGTTAAAACACATTGCAAAAATTATCACTGTAATTCTGCTATAAAGTTATTATGATACTGAGTTCTTGTAGCTTGTTGTTAAGGTCCTTTTGCTGTATACCCTGTAGTCTACCATTTGTAAACACATCTTTTTGATGTTTCTGCCAACATCCTGGCAACAAAGCAGTGCAATTTCAAATGAGCTAATTAACTTAATTGTTGATGAAGCATGAAACAGTTCATTCACCCTGTTAGCTGCACCATGACAACGTAAGAGTCTCAGCCCATGAAGTTACTCATCTATATAAAGCTATCTGTAGTTTTCTATTAAGATCGGTTGCATGCCAAAAACAATGTGGTTATTCTGACAAAACCCAGTCCACACTGTAAACGTAATACAAGTAGTGGCTCAGCATTTCTGTGGCAAATACCCTGGAACACAGAATTGCCAAGAAATTGATAAATTGGAAAAAAAACTATTCCACTTTTAAGCTGTTAGAGAGCTACGTAATCTATTTTCTAAACATTTAGACTTAGGTAGCTATTTAGAAAACTAACAACTGCAGCTGGAAAGTTTTTTCATTAATGATTAATACTGAAAGGTGTAAACCCACTCATTCAAGTGTTTTCAGTTGTATGCATCTTATGCACATGTAAGAGAAAAGGCTAAACTTACCAAAGGAGGGTTAAATGATCACATTTGGTACATTAGAATGGTGTGTGCATTGTTATATATTGCACACACATAAATCCTGTTTGCACACAGATGCACACATTATATGTACCTATATGCTTTACTCAAACTATCAAAATTAACTATGTATTTTTACATACTTTTGCTATCAAACATAAAACCAAAGCATCTCTTCAAATTTTCCAAGACTCCATTTCAATAAAGGGATAATAACAGGATTAAACACTGTGTGTTTGAAAGGCCTGCAAAAGTGTTCTACATGAAAGAAAGGATAACAATTTGACTGTCTGCAGATGGCCTTGATTATCCAGTTGCTCGGACTGTACACATGAACTCTGATATGCTTTACAGTAGAACTTTCCTAGCCATCTTTATCGTTCCTTAGTCTTAAATAGCTCCTTTATCCAATGAATAAAAATCAACCTACTTTAAAAACTGTCCAAAATCTTCACAAATGCTTTCACAGCCAGGCCATTTGCAAACTCCATGGCCATAGAGAGTATGAGAGGCCCCAGTTTCCTCGTGTGATGAGCTGTAGCAAAAGAATACGGCATCAGATTAATCTCAAAAGCCATAATCGTTGGAGGCTGCTAGCGCCTGTCAGGTTACGATCAGTGACAAACAGGTCAAAACAGGTCAATTCAGCTCAGAGCAGTCAGAAAAATTTAATCGTTCTATTGAATAGTTCAACTGCCAAGGCTAGATGATGTTCCAATTAGAGAAGAAATAGAGCCAAAGATGACTGTTAATAAAGGATGAAAAAATAAGATGACTGTATAATATCATATGCTAATTCTGCCATATGACCTCAGCGTAACATTTTACCTATAAATAAAAAATACACTCAGAAATGATCAATTCTGAAAAGAAATATTTAAGATGGACAGCAGGAACTTATGAATAATGTGAATGTTACTGTACAATCTTTAATATTTTCTGGGAGTTTATATATTAAGGTGACTTACATTAATAAATATTTCCCTTTACAATCATTGTTTCCATTAGCAGCTCTAGGATTCATGAAAACAAGCTCATATTCCATTTCATTTTTTATAAGAGTCTGCAATAGTTTTAGCCTTATGGAATCAAAGAGGTTTTATTTCTTTCCCCCTCACAGAGATGAGTATTAGCTATAGATTCCAAAGGAATACATCAACTTCTCCAACATATAATCATCACATTACTCTTAATTAAAGTAACAGCATAAAAGTATCCAGAGACGTTCCATTTTTGAAATAATAAAGTTAGCAGAAAACTGCTCTGATACGCCAATGAAGACCCTGGACATTATCAAATTATAGTCTCCTATTTTAAATGTTACAGTAATGAACAGGGATGTTTCTTTAAAATACAATTGTTTACTATTTAGAATTTGTTATAGCCAAGTTTAAATTTACCTTACATAAGAGATCATCAGTATCAGTCTTTTTTAAGTGCTGAAAGGTAACAAGGAGGAGTCAAAAATATCTGTACACTGAGCCTGAAAAGGCATATTTATAATATTAACACTTAGAGCCAAATTCTGCTGTGTTATAATGTCACAATTTACAGTAACTACTGGAATGATTCCATGAATGAAGTCAATGGAATTACTTCAGTGCTCACAAATGCAAAATTTGGCCTTTAGTGTTATTTCTTCTTTAGTGCTTTCCTCAAAAGTTTCAAATATATATTTTTTAAAACAGCACAAATTTAACTATGCAATAGTGTGTAAGGACTCTTTAAGTTGAATTACATCTTCAATCTGTTAGATATCCTGCTTATACTTTCTGAGACTAGACTGATTTAATACTGTAGGGCCTCAACATGGCTTCTAATTCTGTGAATGTCGTTGTTTGCCAGCAAAGCATCTACAAATCTGCATCTACAAATACCAGCCAGCACATGCAAATAACCAGTAGGATGTCTAACTGGCACCAGTAGTACCAAAAGTTCACTGTGGGTGCAAAACTGAAGGCACTTTTTTTTTTTAAAAGAATATCTGGGTTGGAAGGGACCTCAGAAGGTCATCTAGTCCAATCCCCTGTTCAGAGTGGGACCAATCCCCAGACAGATTTTTGCCCCAGATCCCTAAATGGCCCCCTTAAGGACTGAACTCATAACCCTCGGTTTAGTAGGCCAATGCTCAAACCATGGAGCTACCCCTCCCTCCCATTTGAGTATTCAAAGTTGCACTTGTAAAATTAGAGGCATTTGGTGAAAATCATGCTAACGATTTAACATACTGGAAAAATTATGATTATTTAATCAACCTTCAACATTCTGTATTTTTTCTGATTTTTAGTAAAGAAATATATGATTTCAAATAATACAACTCATGATGTGAAATAATGATGTCTGTCTTTATTGTATGTTCATAATTGTAACAAAAGCAAAGTTTTATGTCAGATAATAAGCACAGTAGGAATCTCATCAGAATTACCTGTCTCGCCTTGCATTTAGAACTGAAGACTGTCCATTCACTATGGAATGATGAGTTATTGGTGGTGATGCTTTGGAAGTGGTAGAGGAGGTAGTAGAGGAGGAATTGTTAGTAGAGAGGTCTAGCCCTCCATGTTTAATGCCATTGTCTTCCATACTGTGAACTCCAGTCACTTCTTTCCATAACTGCTGAATCTCAGCAGGACTTAAGCCAGCTATAAAATGAAAGAGAGCCCCACTAATATAACAAAGTAAGAGTTTCATATAATGAGCTCAGTGTTATTAATGGATTAATGCCAACAATAAAGGTGAGGCTGTTTTTCCAGCATGATCGACATGTAGTAAAACAATTTCATTTTTCCTCTATCGGCACCCAATTAATTTAGCTGCTTTTCTCTTGTGCTACAAACAGTCAATTAAAAAACGGTCACCAATTTTAATATTATTATGCTTCTTCTTAAAACACTTGTTCAAGGATCAAAGAGGGCAAACTACAAAGACTAACTGGTAACTCCTGTTTGAAAAACTACTATTAAAGTAAGTTTTAAAGGAGATTTTCACTGTCTGTAGAATCAATTTCTTGATATACAGACATGACTCAATGGATTCAAAGTTCACTTAGCTCTTCAGAAGTACTGCTTAACCAACAATGAAATGGAAATAGAAAAATATATCTGATTGCACTAAGAATGCAAGCATTAATTTTCTTTTTAAACGAAAATCAAATCAAACTCATGCGACCAAACTGAAATCAATGGGATTGCAACAGGTTTAACGTTAGGGCAGAATCCGGCCCACTAACTTCAATCAGGGAAGATAAACTTTAATAGTTTCAGCCATCTATTAACTAGCATTGTTTAATTAATAAAATTCACCTCGTTTAAAATGTAGCTTGAATGGGCAAATACCAATTCTTCGGATGAATAACCACTCTAACAAGCAACACAGGACCAGATACTGGTGACTGCTCAAGTTGCTCTGTCTCCCCAGTCAGCCAAAAAGCAATAGAACTGGTCTCTTGAAGATTCACTCTGAATGGATGAATCCCCAAGTAGCGTAGTGTCATCATGGCAGTTCTTTTGCTAGCCTTTCTCCCTACTCTGTTATGGGAAGGAGACTGGAGGGCCTCAGTAGGAGAAAGGGGTGTCCCTATGCCTCAGCTTCAACAGTCTCTCTTAGGGTCATTGGCATAATTCAGAGAATCCTTGAGGCTTCTCTAATATATGACTGGGACTGTCCTAAACCTGGATTAACCTCATTACTGGAGAGTTGTAAAGATGGCTTAAAGCCACTGTTGTCTTCTCCCCCAGTTGTGAGTCATGCTGAGCATAGTAGGGATACAGTCTGAGATAAGGACCAACATCTCTTATATGTTGCATTTATACATTTGCAGTCAGGACTGTATGACTACACTGTCTGTGTTTGTCCCATAAAAGTTATAGATGATAAGAGAGAGTGTTGTCAAGTATTGTCCTTCATTCGTACATTTTGCAAGAAAGTACAGAAATTTCCATCACAATTTGTTGTTGGCTTGCAGGAAAGGACTGCAAATTACAGGTAACAAGAAGAATATGATCACTTTCTCCTCCCACGTCCATCTGCATCTGGCTTAGGAAGTTGTGACATTTCTGCTCAGATGTAAACTTTGCCACAGTTATCTGTTGATTTTGTCACCACCAGACAGGATTGCCTTTGAAGACTACTCCAACACGCGTAGAACAGAATGAGAAGGCTCATTAACTCAGCAGAGATTTTTATGCTATACTTTGTTATCACACCCATGCTTTGCAGCTTGCACTGCCTACCAATTTATTTCTGGGTATTTGTTTTTTCATTCAGCTGAACAGGTGGATTTGATCTATATAGACTGGCTTGGTTTGGGTCATGGCTATCACAACTACCTCTCTTTTATGTATCATCTCAACAACTGAAATCAACTAAAACACTCTTTCTCACAGTAACTAGAGTTGCATGGTGGAAAGGAAAGGTGTTCTCAGTGGGTGGCCTTTAACTCTGGATTTGGCTTCTCCCTCATTGTTCTGACATAGCTCAGTTTATTGACCTTCAGAGAACAATGAAAGGTTCATCTCTTCATTCAGGCTTTTGATAGAGAGGGTGGCTTTAACGGGTGAATGAGACTCCTTTTCATGAGATAAAGAGATGTTTTTCATTGACTTTTTTCTCTCTTGTTAGCTAATATTTTATATTGAATGTACATGAGCTCATATTGCTAAAAATTGGTGCAATTTAAAACCCACTGAAAAATAACGTACTTTCTTCAAAATTTGTCAACAACTATCTTATTAGGAAGCATGCAAAACCATGGAAGCCAAAGACTGTTCACTTTGTTAGTTATTCATAGAAATATTTTGTCCAGATAGCCTGGAAACTAACTGGATGGAAGTTGAGATCTTACTTTTTATTCCATTATTCTGTATGATAATTGCTATATTTACTTCTTCTCTACCTTAGATACTAACACAGAGTGGTGCCCTGGGTTAATTACAAAGTGAGGGGAAAAAAGGGATGATTTGGGCTGAACAACTCAAAAATTGGAGTTTATACGGTTTGCATAGCAAGGAAGTCAGACTTACTATTTTTACTGAATCAGGCCTATGGGTAACAGGAGACAATATGACAATGGTAGCAATAGTTGTAACTGTTTCTAATGAAGTTAAGTAATTATTACACAGTTTATATAAAGTAGTTTGCAGCAACTCTGCCAATAATAAATGTAATTACTGTAAAAAGTAGTCAACTGTTAATATGATGATCACAGATCAAATCAAACAGTAATGGAGTCAGTTCGGAGAGGGGAGAAAAATGATATATTAAACCCTCTTAAATATTTCCCTTTTTCCTGCAGCATTAACTCTCTGTCCTAATTTTTTATTGTTTTTTTTTTTAAAGATAAAAAATTTTTAAAAAAAAAATTAGAATGAAAATGTCTTCTCCATTCTCACCAGCAAGGAAATTTGATGGGAGCAGCAGGCGGATGACCTTTCCTTGGTCATGAGGGGAGAATATAAGATTGGCTGTGCGGGGATATTTTCTCCTTCCTGTTGTCCCTCCTCCATTCCAAGTGCAAAAAACCATGCCTGTGAAGGAGACAGCTTTCTCTAACTCCTTCTACCACTCATTGGCCTAATCAGTAGGGTAGGGGGAGAGATCAATGAGCTGACTGGCTCTTGTGTGCCACCCTTTGTTTAACACTTTCCTGGGCATCCAGTAGTCACCTTCCTGGCCCACACTCCCTGCTCTATAGCTAAGGTGTGGTTTGAGCCACATTTCCAATAAGTTTTGGGTCAGCTGATATTGCTCGGGTTTTGGGGAACCGACATTTCTGGCTCTGGGGATATTTAGCAAGGTATCCTTGAGCTTCTTTGTTTCATTTGCCTTTTTCACAGCACCATTTATGTTAAAAGGAGAAAGGACAGGAATGTAAAAGTAAGGAAGTCAACAGGGCATAAGGTCACTTAATACTGTACTGGACCCAAAAGAATGCTTGGTATTTTGAAAAGAGTTTAGATAAGTCTCTTTCTTTGCTTTTCTCCACTCTCTTTTTTATTTATTTAGTTCTTAGTGATTTTAAAATCTATCCCTGTGACTATGTTTAATTCTGCTACATGGCTTGATCAGTAAGTTTTATATATATTATTGATATTAAATTCTTCTGCATTTATCTAGCATCAGTGTAGCATGATATAGAAGTTTCTTATTGTGAGACACAGTTTATTAGGTTTTCAATAGTGGAGAGATTGTATCTTGTTATAAGGTTAATGCTAAAATTACACCTCTTTTTTAACAGCTTATTTGTTGCACCTGAACATCTAGAAAATGTTATAAATGTTCTAGTTGTGACAAGGTAGAAGTTATACTTCAACATAAGTACTATTTTTCAGGGGCAAGCATCACAGCATTTTGAATGTGCTGCCCCCTCACAGTTAAATTTAGGAAGTTGTTCAATTTAGGCTTAGTGAATGCAAAAACTATGTTTAGTTTATGCAATTGTCATTGACAATCTGCATTTTAAAAGGATATTTTCTGATCTTTTTGAGTTATAAACAAGAATCTCCTTGTGTCTTTCAGATGTACTAGCCATTCATTCAGTTTATCACATCCATATAGAAGAGTTTGTATTATCCAAATGGAAACAAACATCTTTATATTGACAAGTTACGGATTTAAGTGCAGAACTATTCACCAGCCCCATATTCAACCACGGCACATGAGCAGTGGTTTCTTAGACATCAGAATTACACAGAGGCCCAATAATCTTTGGAAGAATTTTGTGGATGTGTAAGACATCTGGAATTTCAAATATAGTAACTGAGGATTCCTGTATGTATAAGGGGTAGAGTCCTTCTTGTATCACAGGTAATTATTCATTTGACATACATGTCTTTCTATTGCATTCCACATATACGCTTTCTCTTCCAGTAAGTTTTAGTGTTGAGAATTTTATTCTGTACCACCACAGAAAATATATGACATTGGACTTTGTTAAGTGTGGACATCTTTATTTTCATAAGGACAATAAGAGAGAAGACTGATCCTCTTCCCATATCCACTAACCCTAAGCCGGGGCAGGAAGAACTCCTAGGTTCAAGGTAATAGTATGATGATGTTTTATATGGGTGACTGCTATGTGGGCCTGTCTCATCTGACAGACAGTTGATTTTTGATTTCATTACTCAAGTTAGACTGTAGATTAGGCACATCCTTGTCTCAGCTGCACTGTCTCAGGAGAAGCCCAGGAAAATAACTTGGATTAAAAGTCAGAATTCCTAATCTTCTCCACTCTTTGCTCCAAAGACGGAAATAATCTGCTACAGCCCTTTCCAAGATGCAGAGTCCTTCTTTCCATCCTTTCTAGCTTCTACTCTGCCGATCAGCACATTGAAGGTGTTCACAGAGTTAAGGCTCTGCCCATTCTCTGCCTCTTTGTGCCTACCAAAACCTAGTCCCATATTTATTTTTAAAACCACAGTTTCCTTATTTTCTTTATTAAAATATATTTCTGCATTTCCTTTCTCCATCCTTTTTCTGCCCTGCACCTTATAAAATGGATAGCAGAGCTAAAAGAGAAAAGGGGCATCCTTGACCAGCATTGCTTTGATTCAAAAGCACAGAATAGATGCAAACCAAAGAGGTTTACTTAATTTAGATGATAAAATTACAGTAATATTTTAAATGCGGATATTTTCCCCTAATATTTTAACTCTTTAGTAGTTTTTTTCATTGTTAGTTCAGTTACAGCAAATCCTTCTAGGAAGCCATACTGAGGAGGAATTAGGAATTAAGGCACAATTTAATAGTTCTGCTAAAACAACTATTAAAAGAAAAAACACCAATTAAATATAAATTATTTTATATTTGTTTTTTTATTAGAAACGTGTGAATGACTGTTGTGTTAGACTGTTGTCAGGAATGGTATAGATAATACTTAGTCCCTGTCATAACTGCAGGAGACTGGACTAGATGACCTCTCAAGGTCCCTTCCAGTCCTATGATTCTATGTATGACTATCAATGTAATTTGTGTATGAGTTCTGAGAGAAATCTAGGGGGATCACTCAATGTTAGGGAATACCCGAGGAATTTCTCTTGCAACACATAGCACAAGAGAGGAATGCAGAAAGTAAAGCTGTTCAGAGAGACATTTCACTTCAAGTATTTTTTTCCCCCTTCTAATCTCATGCTGCTTTATGGAAAAGGAAATCAGTATTGCCAAACTGAAATATTTAAAAATCATAAGTCAGGATCATCAAAATCATGAGGTTTAATATAATAGTAAATTTGGGGTTATTTTTGTTTCTGTTTTGGAGCCTTTACAGAGTACTTGGGTCACATTTTCAAGCATCTATCTTTAACCACACAGGCTGGAAATTTACTTTTTTTTTTTTAAATGAAAGCTGAGATTCTCATGTAATTAAGATTTAACTAGGAAATGCCTGTTCGTTGAACCCAAAATGTCTCATAAAAGGGAGTTGCGTTCAACAAACTTTTGCTAAATCTCAGGCAGGGTTCTGATGGAACCCTGTCAGTTTGCCTGATGGAATGCTGTGCAGCCCCGACATGTGATCTGCTTCAGTGCCAGGGACCTAAGGTTTGTGGGGTCTACAGCTCTGGGGAAGCCCCACCATGCTGGAATTTCCAGACTCCCTGATATGGAGCTGGGAGACTGAAAATGCTGGGAGACCTGCCTGGAGCTGGGGCTCTCACGTCTTCCAGACTCCCAGTCAGGGCCAGCTTTAGGAAGTGCGGGGCCCAATCAGAACATTTTTGGAGGGGCCCCTACAGGGATGACTTAAAAAAAAACATGTAAAAAAAAAAAGCCTTTCATTTCTTAGCGACTGGTTCCCTATAAAAAGTTCTGATTTAAGGGATGTGCCACAGTATGTATTTTTTGTACCAATAGGGTTACCATACATCCGTATTTTCCTCCTAGATGGCGATTTAAGAACCAAAAAGACTGGCATGTCCGGGAAAATACAGATGTATGTTAACCCTACCTAAAGTTCTTTTTTAAAAAGATGGGCCTGAACTAGAAATGAGCTCTGTTTCACATGTGCGGGTCCCCGTCGCTCCCTGAGGGTGTGTTAGGGTGACCAGATGTCCCGATTTTATAGGGACAGTCCTGATTTTTGGGTCATTTTCTTATATAGGATCCTATTACCCCCCACCCCCTGTCCCGATTTTTCACACTTGCTGTCTGGTCACCCTAGGGTGTGCACATGTGTGGGTCCTAACTGCTCCCTGCCCCCTTCATTGAAACAGGTGTGCAGGGTTACTACCCTGTGAACTTCAGGGCACCAGTGGACATGGGGCTGGCTGGAGGTAGTTCAGGGGTTGGCTGGAGATAGGATCTGGCTGCAGGCAGAGCAAGGAGTGTGGGGCTGGCTGGAGACAGGGGAGTGTGGGGTGGGCTGGTTGGCTTCACGCAGGGACGCAGTGGGGTGTGGGACTGGCTGGCTTCAGGCAGGGGGTACGGCAGGGTTTGGCTGGTGTGGGCAGGACAGGGAGAGTGGGGCTGGTGCAGGCAGGGGCTGGCTGGAGACGGGCTGGCTGCAGGCAGGGGTGCAGGGCTGGAGACACGGCAGGGGGTGCAGGGCTGGCTGGAGACGGGCTGGCTGCAGGCAGGGCAGGGGCTGGCTACGGGTACAGGGAGTACAGTCTACCCTGTACTGTGAGTGCCCCCTCTTCCTATCTCTCCCACCGGGGTAGCAGCAGCAGCAGCCCAGGACTCGGGGGGTATTTAAAGGGCCTGGGGCTCCCCTGCTTCCACCACCCTGACCCTGTAAATAGCCGAGGGAGCCCTGGGGAAGTGGTGGGGCTCGGAGGTCTATTTAAAGGACCGGGGCAGCAGGGGCAGCTGGAGCCTGCTCCCCCCCCCCGCTACCCCAGGGCTCTGGGGGCTATTTTAAGGGCCCAGGGCTCCCCTCCTTCTACCTGGCCCTTTAAATAGCTGCAGGAGCCCTGGGGAAGTAGCAGGGAAGCGGTGGCTATTTAAAGGGTGGGGCAGTAGAAGCAACAGGAGCCCCAGACTTTTTAAATAGCCCCCTGAGCCCCGCAGCCCTACCCCAGGGCGCCAGTAGTGGAGGCTCTGGTGGCAATTTAAAGGGCCTGGGGTTCCAGCCCCTGCTGGGAGCCTCAGGTCCTTTAAATTGCCCCCTGGGGAAGCTGGGCTACCCTGGTACAGTGCACTGGCTCTTGCCGGTACGCTGTACTGGGGCTTGGGCATGGGGCCCTCTTTGGGACGGGGCCCGATTCAGAGGAATTGGTTGAATTGGCCTAAAGCCGGCCCTGCTCCCAGTTCCTTGGCAGGAAGTCCAGAAGCCTTGGGAGCCCCTGTCCCTTGCCTGGGACCACTTTCTCTCTGCCCTGTTCCTTCTCTCCATGAGCCTCTGCTCTTCCTAACTAGCTCCCCTGAGGAGCCTCTCTCCTCAGGACCTTCCTCTGTTCTGAGGTCTCCATACGGAACACTCACAAGCCTTTATTATGCTCAAGTGCTCCTTACCTAATTAACTGCCACCCACCTACTTAGACAATTAACTATCCACAGGTGGATCTGGGTTGGTTCATTCTCCTTAGCAGAGCTGTCACAGGTAGGCTGGACCTCAGGTAGACCCCGTCGAGGCCAGCACTCTGCAACATGGAATTTTACGTAAAATGCCAAATGGCCAAAACAGAGATTCATATTAAAACTGTGACAGCTAGCAATGCTGGGACACTATATTCAAGTTGTCACTTTTCCCACATTGTTCCGTCCCCATTTTGTTTGTATGAAGTACACTCTCCCTGCACTCATCTAACTTCCAAGTCTCAAGTCTTGCAATCTGTATCTGATGAATGAACCCTTATGTCCACGTAGAGTCTAATATAAATCAAGCAAACTCTACTTGGACGCAGCTCATAGAGAACTCATTGAAAGATCGGGGTCCTAAAGAGCAGATATTATATAATTTACATGAAAGAGACCTCTAACTTATCTCTGTTCTGTAATGTAAGTAAAAAGTAAGGTTATGTGCCACATAGGTGATGGCAGAATAGAGTTCTTAACATGTGAAATCTTTGGCATTCCCACAGTATTTATTCCTAAGTAAATTTACCTTTCATAAATCTGAGTCCCCCCTTTCTCCTAAATGACTAAATACTGAATCATTAATAAACAGTATCTCCCCACTTAACGTCCTCTTGCTTAACGTTGTTTCGATCTTAGGTCCCTGCTTAATTACAGAACATGCTCCATTAAAAGTTGTGCACTGCTTTGCTATAATGTTGTTTGGCTAGCTGCTTTGTCCTCAGCTGGCAGCCCCCCATCAGCTCCCCTACGTGCACCCTCCCCACAGTGCCTCCTGCCTGCCGGCAGACCCCATGGATCAGTGCCTTCCCCTGCCTCCCCCCACTTCCTGCCCACGGCAATCAGCTGGCTTGAGGCATTCAGGAAGGATGGGGGAGGAGCGAGGACTTGGTGCGCAGGCCCCCCCCGCCTCTCGAACGCCGTAAATCAGCTGATTGCCGTGGGCAGGAGGCAGGGAAGAGCCTGCCCGCCGAGTCTTCGCTCCTCCCTACTCCCTCCTGCCCCCTAAACTCTGCAAACTAGTTGATTGCCACAGGCAGGGGAGGAAGGGGGGAGGAGCGAGGACGCAGCGTGCAGAGTAACAGGGGAGGAGGTGGGGGAAGAAAGGTGGGTTAAGGGTGGGGGCTTGGGTGAAGGGTTGGCGGCAGGCTGAGGGTTGATTCCTCTGCCCCTGGTGTTTGCAGAGTAGAGGAAGCTGCTGCTGCTGCTGCACAACATACTTCTCCTAGCCTACAGCACCTTCAGCCTCCTTGCCTGCCTCATTGTCTCCAGTGCCAGTGGGCTGTGCCTGTGTGGGGTAAGACGGGGGTACCTCCCAACTATGGTACTGTACTGCATGGCAAAAAAAAATCCATGGAGCCTAATCCCCCCATTTACATTCATTCTTATGAGGAAATTGGATTTGCTTAACATCGTTTCACTTGAAGTCGCATTTTTCAGGAACATAACTACAACGTTAAGTGAGGAGCTAGTGTACCAATGACAGTGGCTGAGATTTTCCATTAACGTTTTGCACTCAGAAATCTTGGTCCCAATGACAAAGGGTTAAAGAGTGCTTTTCAAAACCATCCCCTTCCTGTAACTATATGCAACTCACAGTTCTCCATTAGTGACATCACAATTTACTGACATGAAAATTATTGTTATATTTAAGTTTTTCAAAGGATGATTAAGAAAAGGAATCCTGAGATATAAAGATCCACTCCAACAAATTCCAGGAAATAAGTCAATTTAGCATTACTACAATTTTTTTAATTACACAAAATGATTTAAAAATTTAAATTAAGTTTGGATACAGCCATTTATATATCAATTGCCCACTATCTTTTGTATCGGTTCACTTATGTTAAATGAAGTGATTACATTCTCACTAAATCAGTTTTCTGTAGTTCCTCAGTGTAAATCAATGGTGCTTGAATTGTGTTGCCCTTAGAAAGTGTTTTCAGCACATAAGACTAATAAATATGCATTTTATACCTAAGAAAAAGCACTCAAAAGCAGTTTTCTCTAGTAAAAGCATGTAGTAAAATTTATCAGCCTCAAGAAAACTACACAGTGCAATAATATTAACAATAATATTTTATTATTAAAGTATGGTTTAAATGCAATAAAAGGAAACTTCTGAAGTTCAGGTCAAAACGGAACAATTAAAAAAAAGTTATGAATTAGAAATAAGTTAAATCATATGTTGTTTAGATACCTTGTGGCAGAGACTGGACAGGAAGAGCAGACTGGCCAGGTGGGATGGAAATGAGTCCCTGACGCTGAAGATTCAGCAGATGTTGCTGCTGCTGGAGCTGTTGCATCTGGAGGAGCTGCTGCTGGAAGACAAGCTGCTGGGCTGCCAACTGCTGCTGCTAGATAAAAAATACAACAAACACAGCAGAGAATAAAGTCTGCAATGAAGGCTGCAAGAAGAAAATGTAAACTCCACTTGTTTCCCCTTTCATCTCAGTTATTAAATAATAATATTATTTACAGAATACTCAGACAGTGGAAGCATTTGCATTTTTCCATTATTTTTATTCCAAACTACTAGGTTGTTAGGGAAAAAAGGCAAAATACAATTAATAATATGCTGCAGATAAGGGTCAAGAGAAAGTAGGTAACAGCTGTTCAGAAATAAAAAAAATCAGCTCATGGCAGATGATAACAAATATATCTATGCTAAAAGCATAACTCTTTACAACAGTTTGTGATTCAACTGTTCCATTCAGTTTTTCCAACTGAATAAGTTCGGTCCGCAGTGGCCCATGAATGTGGTCTCCAGTGATCTATTAGTAAACTGGGATGTAGCCTTCATTTCACTGGTCTGTTAGCTCACTCTCTTCTCTTGTTGGAATATATTAAAACCAGCATCAGATTCAAGACAAAGAAGAGCCCTATTACAAGTAAAAGCATAACTTTAAATTTTGTGAGGCATTACAAGACAAACTGGAGTTTTTTAGACTCAGGGGGGTATAAAAAGGCAGTCACATGTCAGAGAAAGACAAGCTGCTATGGAAGACCTTTCCTTTTCAGTTTGGGGAAAAGAGAAACTTCTGATGCGCTCACTGGAAAACAGACTGCATAATGGAGCAAGTCATGTGGATTGCCCAGAGCCTCGGGAGAAATAAGGGAGCAATTTCTATTCCGTAGCTGATGGCTGTCTGAAATTCTATTCACAAATCCAAACAGAAACAAAGCCTCAGGAGGTCAGAACTGTTTCCTGTACGTTTGCATAATGGGCAGCTTGAAGACAACCTCTACGATACCTGCTGATCAATTTAACTACTTCAACATGTTTTGTTTGTATTATGTTTATATTTGATGCAGTTTGCTGACAAGTGCAAGCTAGGCCTGAGAAGCCAGCTTGTCAGGTTGATTTATGAGCACATCAAACTGTAACTTTCTCCTCGCTACTCCAAACCTACAGTAGCAGTTCATTAATCAGGGGCCTGCGACTTTGAAATCTGTGCTCCACCATTTTTTTTAAACAATGGGCTAAATTTGCATGCTCTCTGAGCTGTACCACGGAGGAAAGTAAGGTTCCCTCACCAATTTAGATTCTCTGTGAATACAAGATAATCAGTACTTTGTCCACCACACAGTTTGCTCTTTGTATACTTTGATTCGTTAGTGAATATTAGATGACAGCAGCACCGGCTTGTAATCCTCAAATCCCATACTCCCTCCCTCCCCCCTTAAAAAAAAAAGGGTGGTGAGGGGAGTGGCAGAATTCTACTGTCACTCTTATTAATCTCAGGCAAAAGACTATAAGAATACATCTTTGATAGGAAGAACCTTGTTATCAAAAAAGACCTCAAACTTTTCTTGTCCCTTCTTTTCCCCTTCTCAAGCCCAAACTATTACGTATCGTTGAGTTTCACAGATCTTACCTCTTTTGCTTGCTTTCCTGGATGCTGCTGTTGCTGCTGTTGTTGCTGCTGCTGCTGCTGTTGTTGCTGCTGCTGCTGCTGCTGCTGTTGTTGTTGCTGCTGCTGCTGCTGCTGCAAAAGCTGAAGATGTAACTGCTCTTGCTGTTTCTTGTAAAACTCTTGTAGTTGTTGCTGAATAAACCATTTTGACTTTAATAAATAAAGGCAAAAGTTTCAAGTATTATAAATCTCCTAAACTCCTCTAGATTGGCATATGGTAGAGTAGCCATTAAGATTCACCTCATAATAAAAACGTGTTTGATTTGAAGAGGCAGATCTACATACATTTTTTTTTCCAAGGCGGCTCTGAAATTTTCCAATGCAGATTCCAAAATATCCTAAACAGAAGGGTATAGAAAATCTGTATTCTAACGGGAATGCAGTAGAGCCAAATTAACTCCCCAGATTATTACATCTACATTCCTCATATATCCAATATAACAAATTTCAAGCTGTACTCTACCACTTGCAAGAAGTCAGTTAGACCAAACAAATCGTCGATTTCTTAGGGAAAAAAATTAATTAATCTGTCAGCCTGTGCAGCAGGATGCCAGATTTGCAATTGAAGGTGAATTGCCTGTAATGATCATGATACTAGATATCGAAGTGTTTAAACATGAAAGAAATAAGATTAACAGACACATTATTTTCTCTATCATAATTAAGTATACACCCAAAAATATAGTTGAAATTGTAGTCCCATGTTGTACTGATGAACTGAGCTCTGACACTGTCGTTATTCTAAGAATGAATTTTCATTGATTCTTGATTTAGCTGCCAGGTTTTGTGCTAAGGGAAATGTAATTATCCCTCCTCTTTCTAATCTCTATTGGAACAAATTTTTGGAAGGAAAATAAACAAACAAAGGAATTACTTTCACCTTTAAGGAAACAAGCTGTTAAGTTCAAATTTCATAACCACATTCCACTTATATGACTAAAGGGAGTACTAAAGTGTTATGAATTTTAAAGTAACAATTATCTACAAGTCTATTTACACTTCCTTTGGCAAGTCTACAATTCAAATGTGCCTAAGCACTTGAAAATTTAAATACTGATTTGCTCAGTGTTCATAACACATCTGCCATTGCTGTTATTTTATACACAGCATTTAATGTTTCAAATTTGCCTGTAGATTGACACATTTTTGCAGTCAGGGTAAGAAATCTGAAGACTAGGAAGTTGAACATTCATTTTTTTCATACTTTCTTGAGTAAAGAAATATGAAACACTAGAAAATCAGTCCCATGCAAGCATAGCTAATACCTAGGGACATTCCTTGGGTTATGGTAACAGTCCAAAGCAGGTAACCCACATTACCTGCTGTAACATAACTGCTTGCTGCTGTTGAAGAAGTGCTTGAAGCTGCTGTGGAGACAACACTTGCTGCTGGAGGATCTGCTGCATTTGCTGAGGGGTGATCACCTGGGGAGTCATCATGGCCACTGACACAGGCACCTGCACAGAGAAAGAAAGATATCATCATCAAACACATCTTAGCTCATCTGCATCACAGCTGTATGTCTTCTTTTTTATTTTGTACCAAAGATAGACCATAATATTTATCACTGTAAAGTTCCACTCTCAGTAAAAATCTGTTATTTTGAGACCACAGTGCTGTGGCACTCTATTTCCAGAGGCATCAGATTTGATCAGACTCAAGCTTTATGTTTTACATCTCTTATGTATTACTGCAAGAGATTTAAACATTGGCTAGCATAAATGTGTATTTAAAAATAAATGATCACATGGTAAGGCTCTCAACACTTCATAATCAATCATCTTATCAAGTGTCATAATGTTACGCATAGAAAAACCTATTGAGACTGTTTCAAAAGATATGATTAAAAAATATAAAAAATTAAGCATCTGAAAGCAATATAGCTACATCTTACACAATACAGATATCTAGACTAGCAAAACATATGTACAATGCTTTGTTTTAAATATAAGAAAACATTTCTTGTTAGGTTTGTTCTTTTAGTAAGTGTTGATTGTACCAAAAACACAACAGCACAGATATATCCAGTGAAACAAGGGACATTATCCTAGAACCCTGGCCCCTCTGGACAAACTGTATTTTTTCAGGATTTCCTGACTTAAAACCCAAAGCCTGGAAATCTTCACATGAGCCAATTTTAAGTTTGTCCATTAAACTCTTGGAGAATGTTTTTGTTCAAGGTTCTTTTGTGGTTATCACTTTCTTTTCTGTGTTCTGTGCAATGAGAGCGCATGTGTGCGTGTGTATGTGTCAGAGAGAGGGAGAGAGAGAGAGAGAAGCAGACAGCAAGGTTGCGTGTTTGCATGTGTGAGAGAAATCTTGTTTAAGAGCCTAAGATATGTGCTCAGCGTCTGCTGTATATGCACAGTCTGAAGGCGTTGCTTCAACTACCTAGCACATAATCAAATAGCTTGTCACTGTGCCAAGCTTGCAACCTTTGAGAAAGCAATCACTTTCTTTTCTAGAAGAAACAATTCACTTTTACTGTAAATAAAAGCAATAATTAATAAAAATATTGTTTTGCCACATGTTCTCAGGACACTATGGTACTTTGCAAAGCAGCAAAGGTTATTATTGTTAATAGATTAAATCCCAAATGTGTCTTAATGATCAACACTTTCCTAATATATCTGGTAAAATAATCTATTCTGTGGAAGATGATGGCTGTGTGCAAACCAAAACTTTTATATAAAAGAAAATGGAAATGGAATGAATATGATGTTCTGAACTTTGAGTTTATAAGAAAATATAGTGAAATCACCCCAATTCATCTAACAGTAAACATTCACATTTACCATCACAGGAACTTTGATCTGAAAATGCTGAACGTTACACTTCATAAACTACAGTAATGTAATGTACAGAATTTGAATATAAATGTATTACTATGTGACTGTAAAAATGACCACAATAAAAAAAGTCTAATATTCTTGTGTAGAGACTCTAGTTAAATAATTCTAATCAAAATATTTCAGAAATGCTTACTGTAAAATAAAAGCGGCAGAGACAAAAACAGAATCCAATACAATAAGTTATTTAGTGATGGTTATAAGTATTGTGATGTTTGAAAATGATGCGTCTGTTTACAACATTGTTTGTTCTAAGCCTACGAAGTCACAGAGAGAAGACAAACCAGTTTGAAAAAGTTTGAGGATGTACGAACTCAAATTCAACCCTGAATTGATAAGAGTTTCAGCTATTTACTCCAGGTCTGAATTTGCCTTCTTTCAACAATTTCGCTTCAGTGCTGCCATCTAACTGACATAAGTCAAACTGAAATGAAAAGGAAGAGAGAAAGGCAGGCCCTTTAACAGTTAAACCACTAAATTAACCTTTAAACCTTGGAGGAGTTTCTCTATCCATTAATATATTACCTATAAACTATACCACATGGCATAGGCCTTGCCACACTTGTGTTCCCTCTCTATGTCACATTTCTTCTTACATGTTCACATGGACCAATATAGATATATTGGCCCAGATTCTTAGGTGTTGTAAATCAGCACAGCACTATTAACTTCACTGGAAGTGGTTTACTGTTTTAAACTGCTAAGAATTTGACCCATAATATGAAGCAGAGGCATTTTGTGAGATAGATGTATTATGGAATATAGAACTGTCTATACCTGTCAGTTCACAATTCGCGTTTGTTTGCTCATGTTGTGCATATTGTGAGTCTTGTTGAGGTTGTACTTGTTTGTGCTCCAAGTGACTAGCCAAATTTGCCTTGTTAATTTATTCCTTCATGCAAGTTCTCCCATTCCAATAGTTTTCTCTGTTTTTCAACTATATCTTTAGAAGTCAACAACCTAATTTGCCTTTTTTTACAAGGTCCTGGATAAAAACACAGAAGCAAAGAAAATGGCAAAAGCTGTACCAAGTAAAATGTTTTGAGGGAGAATCCAAACATGCTTAATACTTGTAGCACCATATCCAGTGTACAACCATCTACCTACAGCTAAGAAACAAGCCATTTTGAGAGCTATTGAATACCCATGAATTTTCATGGTAAATCTGCACAAAGTTATTACACATAGATGTTTCTGTAATTGTAATATATTGGTAAATTTCACAGTTTTCAATGATCCATAGACTTGCACTTCTATTGCTTTGGTGGGATGGTGCTAGTGCACTGTCTAGGAACAAAGAACATTAGAAAACTAGCCCTTTTAGCCTTCAGTTATGTGTATGTTTGTTTACTTTTCATATCTGTAGTTTTTAGTGCCTCTGAGCTGATTTTTTAAAAATTAAATGGAGGCAAATTTTAACTTTATTCATATAAACAGCCCTTGATACAACCAACTCACTGTCAACAAACCTCAAATACAAATGCCATGAGCCGGTGAAAAAAAGACAATGTGAAGCACATCATATCTGTTTTACACCCACGACCTGTTTGTTATACGATGTCTTCCAGCTTTCTGAGTTATATACAATACAGAGGAGGTTACAGTATACCAAATAATTTCTGTATGTTCTTTTCTTTCCAAAACTGCCTTTACAGCCACTGTACTGCAGAAGACTGACAAACTTTGGGCTCTGTGACTGTGCAAGCTACTGCTGCTTCAAATTTGAATCCATAATGACAACTTACGTGACTGCTTAGGCTTACCCCATTCGAAGGAGTTTGATTTTACTTCACTTACCCGTTGTCTTGCTACATATTGCAACCGAGATCATGAGAATGATGATGGAGGATGCGCTGAGTGTTTCCGCCATTGTCTGCATGCAGGTAAGCAGGTTCTACCTTACTTGAGGAATTAAAAGTAAGGGGGTATATTTGGCCACAATATTTTATTTCCTTGCTGATGATTCGACAGAAGCCAGCCAAAGAGAGGTGCTGGGGTCTACAAGATTCCCCTTTTCCTAGTGGTATTAGAGGGAGGGAGCCTCCTCCCTCCCCACCCCCCGCTTTCCCTGAAACAATGATTGGGGATGATAGCAGTCCCTAATCCCTTCTCCCAATTTAAGGTGGCTGTTTCTTCCAAATTACAATGGGGAAAAATGTGCTCTAAATACCATAATACCATCTCTCCTGCTCTCAAACGGACCACAAAGAAGCAATCTAGGATACCTGTACAACCCAAATAATAAGAAGAGGGAAAACCCCAGAATGAGGAGTTGCACATGTTTAGGGATCTCCATAGCTACCAGTCACGAAGTTGAGTTTTCCCTCTTGGTCAACAGACTGACCTGTCTCCTAAATAGGTGAGTCTTCTGCACATGGACCATACCTAACTCTTTGGGTCTTACATGCCCCAAAAGGCCATGTAAATTGTCGGATACATAGTTGTAAAGAGTTTTTTGAGCTTTATGTTCTACGCATTTCTTGTTTTCTTGGATTAAATGAAGAATTTTCTTTTAAGTGCAGCTGAACGTGTCTGAAGACACAAAAGCAGACAAGTTTCAAATTTATAAAGCACTGAAGGCAAGAAGATCTCTAAACAACATTTTTATTAGCAGTTGTGGATGTATTCAGATAGGCATTTATAGCTACATACATAAATGTGGGAGTTTAAAAGATGAAGACCTTACTGAAGACAAGCAAATCTGCTTTTCCCCCACATCAAGGTAATGGGAGAGCTGCACGGGCTGGGTTTGTGTATTTAACACCACACTCCACTCCTGCATGGATAATTCAGGAGCACCTGCAGAGTACATGAGCAGGTAAAATATTTCACTACCATTTCTATGTACTAAATAGGCATGGGAATAAAGTTAAAAACTTACAAATTTCCTCAGGTGATTTACAAAAAGCAATATTCCTTGTGCCATAAATAGACTATCACAAGGCAGAATAACTGTCCAGCAGCCTTAATCTTTCACAGTTGTTTGAGAAGAAAGAGTTTTGATATCCACATTTCCAATTTAAAAAACAAAACAAAACAGCAACCTTATTTGATTCTGATAAAAAACTGATCTAGTTTGCAATGCAAAGGGATTTTTTTTCTCCACATTTGTTTCCAGTTTAAAATAATAACACAAAATAACAACATAATATTTCCACTGTGCTTTTCGGCGAAGGATCTCCAAGTGATTTACAAATATTAAGACTCTCAAAACCATTGCGAGGTAGTGAAATACTATTTCCAAGTTACAGAAAGAGACATCGAATTTAAATAATTCACCCAAGGTCATATATCTTCATCAATGACTTAGATACTGGCATAGAAAGTATGCTTATTAAGTTTGCAGATGATACCAAACTGAGAGGGATTGCAACTGCTTTGGAGGATAGAGTCATAATTCAAATGATCTGGACTAATAGGAGAAATGGTCTGAGGTAAACAGGATGAAGTTTACCTTTCTAGAATGGGAAGAGACTGTCTAGAAAGAGTACGGCAGAAAGGGATTGAGGGGTTATAGTGGACCACAAGCTAAATATGAGTCAACAGTGTGATGCTGTTGCAAAAAAAGCAGACGTGATTCTGGGATGCATTAACAGGTGTGTCGTGAGCGAGACACAAGAAGTCATTCTGCTGCTCTACTCTGCGCTGGTTAGGCCTCAACTGGAGTATTGTGTCCAGTTCTGTGCACCATATTTCAAGAAAGATGTGGAGAAATTGGAGAGGATCCAGAGAAGAGCAACAAGAATGATTAAAGGTCTTGAAAACATGATCTATGAAGGAAGGCTGAAAGAATTGGGTTTGTTTAGTTTGGAAAAGAGGAGACTGACAGGGGACATGATATTAGTTTTCAGGTATCTAAAAGAGTGTCATAAGGAGGAGGGAGAAAACTTGTTCACCTTAGCCTCTAATGATAGAACAAGAAGCAATGGGCTTAAACTGCAGCAAGGGAGATTTAGGTTGGACTTTAGGAAAAAGTTCCTAACTGCACGGTGGTTAAATACTGGAATAAATTGCCTAGGGAGGTTGTGGAATCTCCATCTCTGGAGATATTTAAGAGTAGGTTAGACAAATGTCTATCTGGGATGGTCTAGACAGTATTTGGTCCTGCCATGA